>NC_083353.1:72322910-72625941 GCF_030254825.1 Meriones unguiculatus
AAAATGAATCCAGAACATAAAAATTATTCCAACGAAATCACCCTAGTACATAAAAAATTCGCTTCCATGGAAATCACCACAGAAAACAAAAAATTCGTTTCCAATGAAATCACCCCAGAGCACAAAGAATTCGCTTCCAATGAAATGAATCCAGAGCACAGAAAACAAGCTTCAAATGAAATTACCCCAGAACACAAAAAATTCGCTTCCAACGAAATCACCCTAGAACATAAAAAATTCGCTTCCTTTGAAATCACCACAGAAGATAAAAAATTCGCTTCCAACCAAATCACCCCAGAGCTCAAAAAATTCGCTTTTACGAAATTACCCTAGAACATAAAAAATTCGCTTTCAAGGAAATCACCCGAGAACACAAAATATTCGCTTCCAACGAAATCACCCCAGAGCACAAAAAATTCGCTGCCAATGAAATGACTCCAGAGCACAGAAAACACGCTTCCAACGAAATGACCCCATACTTCAAAAATTTGCTTCCATAGAAATCACCCAAAAACACAAAAATTTCGCTTCCAACGAAATTACCCCAGAACACAAAGAATTCGCTTGCAACGAAATCTTCTGAGCACACATATATTCGCTTCCACAGAAATCATCGCAGAGCACCAAAAAATTCGCTTCCAACGAAATCACCCGAGAACACAAAAAATTCCCTTTCAATGAAATCACCTAAGAACACAAATAATTCGCTTGCAATGAAATCTCCTAAGAACACAAATATTCGCTTCAAACGAATTCACCCCAGAGCAAAAAAAATTCCCTTCCAACGAAATTACTCCAGAGCACAGAAAACATGCTTCAAAAGAAATGACCCCATACTTCAAAAATTTACTTCCATCCAAAAAACCGGAGAACACAAAAAATTCGCTTGCAACGAAATCTTCTGAGAACACAAATATTCGCTGCCAACGAAATCACCCGAGAACACAAAAAATTTGCTTGCAACAAAATCTCCTGAGAAGAAAATATTCGCTTCCAACGAAATCACCGCAGAGCACAAAAAATTCGCTTCCAAAGAAATGACTCCAGAGCACAGAAAACACGCGTCCAACGAAATGACCCTCTACTTCAAAAATTTGCTTCCATCGAAAAGACCGTAGTACACAAAAAATTCTCTTTTAAAGATATTACCCCAGAAGACAAAAAAATCTTTTCCAAGGAAATCTCCTGAGAACACCAATATTCACTTCCAAAGATATCATCACAGATCAGAAAAAAATTGCTTCCAATTAAATCACCCTAGAACACAAAAATTCCCTTTCTACGAAATCACCCGAGAACACAAAAAATTCGCTTCCAACGAAATCACCACAGAGCAAAAAAATTCGCTTCCAAAGAAAAGACTCCAGAGCACAGAAAATATGATTCCAATGAAATGACCCCATATTTCAAAAATAAGCTTCCATCGAAATCCCCAGAGAACACAAAAAATTCGCTTCCAACGAAATCACCGCAGAGCACAAAAAATTCGCTTCCAACGAAATGACTCCAGAGCACAGAAAAGAAGCTTCAAATGAAATTACCCCAGAACACAAAAAATTCGCTTCCAACGAAATCACCCTAGAACATAAAAAATTCGCTTCCATCGAAATCAACACAGAAGACAAAAAATTCACTTCCAACCAAATCACCCCAGAGCTCAAAAAATTCGCTTTTACGAAATTACCCTAGAACATAAAAAATTCGCTTTCAACGAAATCACCCGAGAACACAAAATATTCGCTTCCAAAGAAATCACCGCAGAGCCCAAAAAATTAGCTGCCAACGAAAAGTCTTCAGAGTACAGAAAACACGCTTCCAAAGAAATGATCCCATACTTCAAAAATTTGCTTCCATCGAAATCACCCAAGAACACCAAAAATTCGCTTCAAACGAAATTACCCCAGAACACAAAAAATTCGCTTCCAACGACATGAACCCATAACACAAAAAATTTGCTTACATCGAAATCACCCGAGAACAGAAAAAATTCGCTTCCAACGAAATTACCCCAGAGCACAAAACATTCGCTTCCAACGAAATCAACCCAGAATACAAAAAAATTCGCTTCCAAAGGAATAACCCAAGAATATAAAAAATTCGCTTCCAAAGAAATAATCCAAGAATATAAAAAATTCGCTTCGATCAAAATCACCCGAGAACACAAAAAATTCGATTCCAACGAAATTACCCCAGATTAAAAGAAATTCCTTCCAACGAAATCACCCCAGAGCACAAAAAAGTCGTTTCCAACGAAATGACTCCAGGGCACAGAAAGCACGCTTCCAACGAAATTACCCCGTACTTCAAAAATTTGTTTCCATCGAAATCACCTGAGAACACAAAAAATTCACTTCCAACGAAATCACCCCAGAACACAAAAAATTCGCTTGCAACGAAATCTCCTGAGAACACAAATATTCGCTTCCAGCGAAATCACACCAAAGCACAAAAAATTCGCATCCAACGAAATGACTCCAGAGCACAGAAAACACACTTGCAACGAAAAGACCCCCTACCTCAAAAATTTGCTTCCTTTGAATAAACCGGAGAACACAAAAAATTCTCTTCCAACGAGATTACCCCAGAAGACAAAAAATTCTTTTCCAATGAGATCTCCTGAGAACACAAATATTCGCTTCCAAAGAAATCATCCCAGAGCACAAAAAAAATTCGCTTCCAACGAAAGCACCCGATAACACAAAAAATTCACGTCCAACGAAATTATCACAGAACAGAAAAAAATTTGCTTCCATCGAAATCACCCCAGAATAAAAAAAATTTGCTTCCAACGAAATGACGCTAGAACACAAAAAATTAGCTTTTTCAACGAAATCACCCGAAAACACAAAATTTCCTTTCAAAGAAATCACCCGAGAACACAAAAAAATTCGCTTCCAATGAAATCACCCCAGAACACAAAAAATTTGCTTGCAATGAAATCTCCTGAGAACACAAATATTTGCTTCCAACGAAATCGTCCCAGAGCACAAAAAATTCGCTTCCAACGAAATTACCCTAGAACACAAAAATTCCCTTTCAATGAAATCACCCAAGAACACAAAAAATTCGCTTCCAACGAAAACACCATAGAACAAAAAAAAATCGCTTCCATCGAATTCACCACAGAAGACAAAAAATTCTCTTCCAATGATATTACCCCAGAAGACAAAAACTTCTTTTCAAACGAAATCTCGTGAGAACACAAATATTCGCTTCCAAAGATATCATCCCAGAGCACAAAAAATTCCCTTCGAACGAAATCACCCAAGAGCACGAAAAATTCGCTTCCAAAGAAATGACTCCAGAGCACAGAAAACACGCTTCCAATGATATGACCCCATACTTCAAAAATTTGCTTCCATCGAAATCACCCCTGAACACAAAAAATTCGCTGCCAACGAAATCACCCTAGAACACAAAACATTCCCTTTCAACGAAATCACCCGAGAACACAAAAAATTAGCTTCTAACGAAATGACTCCAGAGCACAAAAAATTCGCTTCCAACGAAATCACCCTAGAACACAAATAATTTCCTTTCAACAAAATCACCTGAGAACACAAAAAAGTCACGTCCAACGAAATTACCACAGAACAGAAAAAATTTGCTTCCATCGAAATCACCCGAGAACACAAAAAATTCTCTTCCAACGAAATCACGCTAGGACCCAAAAAATTAGCGTTCAATGAAATCACCCCTGAGCACAAAAAATTCTCTTCCAATGAAATGACTCCAGAGCACATAAAACACGAATCCAACGAAATGACCCCCTACTTAAAAAATTTGCTTCCATCGAAAAACCGGAGAACATAAAAAATTCGCTTACAACGAAATTACCCCAGAACATAAAAAAATCGCTTGCAACGAAATTTTCTGAGAACACAAATATTCGCTTCCAATGAAATCACACCAGAACACAAAAAATTCGCTTCCAACGAAATGACTCCAGAGCACAGAAAACACGCTTCCAACGAAATGACCCCCTACTTAAAAAATTCGCTTCCATCGAAAAAACCGGAGAACACAAAAATACGCTTCCAACGAAATTACCCCAGAACACAAAAAATTCGCTTGCAACGAAATCTCCTGAGAACACAAATATTCGCTTCCAAAGAAATCACCCCAGAGCACAAAAAATTCGCTTTCAATGAAATCTTCTGAGAACACATATATTCGCTTCCAACGAAATCACCCCAGAACACAAAAAATTTGCTTCCAAAGAAATCACTCCAGATCACAGAAAACACGCTTCCAATGAAATGACCCCCTATTTCAATAATTTGCTTCCATTGAAAAAACCATAGAACAGAAAAAATTAGCTTCCTTCGAAATTACCCCAGAACACAAAAAATAGGCTTCCAACGAAATGAATCCAGAGCACAGAAAACAAGCTTCCAACGAAATGATTTCATACTTCAAAAATTTGCTTCCTTTGAAATAATCTGAGAAGACAAAAAATTCGCTTCCAACGAAATTACCTCAGAAGACAAAAATTTCTTTTCCAACGAAATCTCCTGAGGACACAAATATTTGTTTCCAATGAAATCACCCCAGAGCACAAAAAACTCGTTTCCAACGAAATGATTCCAGGGCTCAGAAAACACGCTTCCAACGAAATGACCCCCTACTTCAAAAATTTGCTTCCATCGAATAAACCAGAGAACACAAAAAATTCTCTTCCAACGAGATTACCCCAGAAGACAAAAAATTCTTTTCCAACGAAATCTCCTGAGAACACAAATATTCGCTTCCAAAGAAATCATCCCAGAGCACAAAAAAATTCGCTTCCAACAAAAGCCCCCGATAACACAAAAAATTCACGTCCAAAGAAATTATCACAGAACAGAAAAAAATTTGCTTCCATCGAAATCACCCCAGAATAAAAAAAATTTGCTTCCAACGAAATCACGCTACAACACAAAAAATTAGCTTTTTCAACGAAATCACCCGAAAACACAAAATTTGCTTTCAAAGAAATCACCCGAGAACACAAAAAATTCGTTTCCAATGAAATCACCCCAGAACACAAAAAATTCGCTTGCAATGAAATCTCCTGAGAACACAAATATTCGCTTCCAAAGAAATCGTCCCAGAGCACAAAAGATTCGCTTCCAACGAAATCACCCTAGAACGCAAAAATTCCCTTTCAATGAAATCACCCGAGAACACAAAAAATTCGCTTCCTACGAAATCACCCCAGAACACAAAAAGTTCCCTTCCAACGAAAGGACTCCAGAGCACAGAAAACAAGGTTCCAACGAAATGACCCCCTACTTCAAAAATTTGCTTCCATCGAAAAACCGGAGAAGATAAAAAATTCGCTTCCAAAGAAATTACCCCAGAACAAAAAAAATTCGCTTCCAACGAAATTTTCTGAGAACACAAATATTCGCTTCCAACGAAATCACTCCAGAACAAAAAAAATTCGCTTCCAGCGAAATTACTCCAGAGCACAGAAAACATGCTTTCAACAAAATGATCTCATACTTCAAAAATTTGCTTCCTTTGAAATCACCAGAGAACACAAAAAATTCGCTTCCAGCGAAATTACTCCAGAGCACAGAAAACATGCTTTCAACAAAATGATCTCATACTTCAAAAATTCGCTTCCATCGAAAAAACCAGAGAACACAAAAATAGGCTTCCAACGAAATAACCCCAGAACACAAAAAATTCGCTTGCAACGAAGTCTCCTGAGAACACAAATATTCGCTTCCAAAGCAATCACCCCAGAGCACAAAAAATTCGCTTTCAAAGAAATCACGCGAGAACACAAAAAATTCGCTTCCAACGAAATCACACCAGAACACAAAAAATTCGCTTGCAATGAAATCTCCAGAGAACACAAATATTCGCTTCCAACGAAATCGTCCCAGAGCACAAAAGATTCGCTTCCAACGAAATCACCCTAGAACACAAAAATTCCCTTTCAATGAAATCACCCGAGAACACAAAAAATTCGCTTCCTACGAAATCACCCCAGAACACAAAAAGTTCCCTTCCAACGAAAGGACTCCAGAGCACAGAAAATAAGCTTCCAACGAAATGATCCCCTACTTAAAAAATTTGCTTCCATCGAAAAACCGGAGATCATAAAAAATTCGCTTCCAAAGAAATTACCCCAGAACACAAAAAATTCGCTTGCAACGAAATTTTCTGAGAACACAAATATTCGCTTCCAACGAAATCACCCCAGAACAAAAAAATTCGCTTGCAACGAAATTTTCTGAGAACACAAATATTCGCTTCCAAAGAAATCACCCCAGAACACAAAAAATTCGCTTCCAACGAAATTACTCCAGAGCACAGAAAACATGCTTTCAACAAAATGATCTCATACTTCAAAAATTTGCTTCCATCGAAATCACCAGAGAACACAAAAAATTCGCTACCAACGAAATGACTCCAGAGCACAGACAACACGCTTCAAACGAAATTACCCCCTACTTAAAAAATTCGCTTCCATCGATAAAACTGGAGAACACAAAAATACGCTTCCAACGAAATTACCCCAGAACACAAAAAATTCGCTTGCAACGAAATCTCCTGAGAACACAAATATTCGCTTCCAAAAAAATCACCCCAGAGCACAAAAAATTCGCTTTCAACGAAATCTCCTGAGAACACAAATATTCGCTTCCAAAGAAATCGTCCCAGAGCACAAAAGATTCGCTTCCAACGAAATCACCCTAGAACGCAAAAATTCCCTTTCAATGAAATCACCCGAGAACACAAAAAATTCGCTTTCTACGAAATCACCCCAGAACACAAATGTTCCCTTCCAACGAAAGGACTCCAGAGCACAGAAAACACGATTCCAACGAAATGTCCCCCTATTTCATATATTTGCTTCCATCAAAATCACCCAAGAACACAAAAAATTCACTTCCAACGAAATTACCCCAGAAGACAAAAATTTCTTTTCAAACGAAACTTCCTGAGAACACAAATATTCGCTTCCAACGAACTCACCCCAGAGCACAAAAAACTTGCTTCCAAAGAAATCACCCTAGAATAAAAAGATTCGATTTCAACGATATCACCTGAGAACACAAAAAATTCGCTTCCAATGAAATTACCCCAGAACACAAAAAATTCGCCTGCAACGAAATCTTCTGAGAACACATATAATCGCTTCCAACAAAATCACCCCAGAACACAAAAAATTCGCTTCCAATGAAATGACTACAGATCACAGAAAACATGCTTCCAATGAAATGACCCCCTATTTCAATAATTTGCTTCCATTGAAAAAACCGGAGAACACAAAAAATTAGCTTCCAACGAAATTACCCCAGAACACAAAAAATTCGCTTGCAACGAAATTTTCTGAGAACACAAATATTCGCTTCCAACGAAATCACTCCAGAACAAAAAAAATTCTCTTCCAGCGAAATTACTCCAGAGCACAGAAAAGATGCTTTGAACAAAATGATCTCATACTTCAAAAATTTGCTTCCATCGAAATCACCAGAGAACACAAAAAATTCGCTTCCAATGAAATGACTCCAGAGCACAGAAAACACGCTTCCAACGAAATGACCCCCTACTTAAAAAATTCGCTTCCATCGAAAAAACCGGAGAACACAAAAATACGCTTCCAACGAAATTACCCCAGAACACAAAAAATTCGCTTCCAATGAAATGACTCAAGATCACAGAAAACACGCTTCCAAAGAAACGACCCCCTAATTCAAAAATTTGCTTCCATCGAAAAAACCGGAGAACATAAAAAATTCGCTTCCAAAGAAGTGACTCCAGAGCACAGAAAACACGCTTCCAATGAAATGACCCCAGAAAACGAAAATTAAACTTCCAACGAAATCACCCTAGAACACAAAAAATTCGCATCCAACGAAATGTCTCCAGAGCACAGAAAGCACGCTTCCAATGAAATGACCCCAGAAAACAAAAATTTCGCTTCCATCGTAATCACCGCAAAACACAAAAATTCACATCCAACGAAAAGACTCCAGAGCACAGAAAATATGCTTTCAACGAAATGACCCCCTATTTCAAAAATTTGCTTCATTCGAAAAAACCGGAGACACAAAGAATTCGCCTCCAACGAAATCACCCCAGAACACAAAAAATTTGCTTCCAAAAAATTACTCTAGAGAACGGAAAACACCCTACCTACGAAAGAAACCCATACTTCAAAAAAATTCGCTTCCAACAAAATCACCCCAGAACAAAATCTTTTCCTTTCAACGAGATCACCCCAGAGCACAAAAAATTCAATTACAACGAAATTACCCCAGAACACAAGAAACACTCTTCCAACAAAATCACCCCAGAGCACAAAAAATTCGTTTCCAACGAAATTACCCCAGAACACAAAAAATTCGCTTCCAACGAAATCACCCCAGAGCACAAAAAATTTGCTTCCAACGAAATGACTCCATAGCTAGAAAACACGCTTCGAACAAAATGACCCCCTACTTCAAACATTTGCTTCCATCGAAATCACCCGAGAACACAAAAAATTCGCTTCCAATGAAATCTCCCCAGAACATAAAACATTCGCTTCCAACGAAATGACTCCTGAGCACAGAAAACACGCTTCTAACGAAATCACCCCATACTTAAAAATATTCTCGTCCAACGAAATTATCCCAGAGCAGAAAACATTTGCTTCCAACGAAATCACCCCAGAGTACAAAAAATTCGCTTGCAACGAAATCACCCTAAAGCACAAAAAATTCGATATCAACGAAATTACCCCAGGATAGAAAAATTTGCTTCTATCGTAGTCACCACAGAGCACGAAATATTCATTCCCAATGTAATCACACGAGAGCACAAAAAATTCACTTCCAACGAAATCACGCTAGAACACAAAAAATTAGCTTTTTCAACGAAATCACCCGAGAACACAAAAAATTCGCTTCCAATGAAATCACCCCAGAGCACAAAAAATTCGCTTGCAATGAAATCTCCTGAGAACATAAATGTTCGCTTCCAACGAAAGGACTCCAGAGCACAGAAAACACGCTTCCAACGAAATCACCCCAAAACACAAAACATTGTCTTCTAACGGAATTACATCAGAACACAAACATTCGCTTCCAAAGATATCATCCCAGAGCACAAAACATTCGCTTCCAACGAAATTACCCCAGAACACAAAAAATTCTTTTCAACGAAATCTCCTGAGAACACAAATATTCGCTTTCAAGGAAATCATCCCAGAGCACAAAAAAATTCGCTTTCTACGAAATCAACCTAGAACACAAAAAATTCCCTTTCAACGAAATCATCTGATAACACAAAAATTCATGTCCAGCGAAATTATCACAGAACAGAAAAAATTCTCTTCCAACGAAAATTAGCTTTCAATGAAATCACCCCAGAGCACAAAAAATTCCCTTCGAACGAAATGACTCCATCGAAAAACCGGAGAACATAAAAAATTCGCTTCCCACGAAATTACCCCAGAACACAAAAAATTCGCTTGCAACGAAATCTTCTGAGAACACATATATTTGCTTCCAACGAAATCACCCCAGAACATAAAAAATTCGCTTCCAATAAAATGACTCCAGAGCACAGAAAACACGCTTCCAACGAAATGACCCCCTAATTCCAAAATTTGCTTCCATCGAAAAAACCGGAGAACATAAAAAATTCGCTTCCAACGAAATGACTCCAGAGCACAGAAAACACGCTTCCAATGAAATGACCCCAGAAAACAAAAATTTCGTTTCCAACGAAATCACCCTAGCACATAAAAAATTCGCTTCCATTGAAATCACCGCAAAACACAAAAATTCACCTCCAATGAAAAGACTCCAAAGCACAGAAAACACGCTTCCAACGAAATGACCGCCTACTTGAAAAATTTTCTTCCATCGAAACAACCAGCGAACACAAAAAATTAGCTTCCAATGAAATTACACCAAAACACAGAAAATTAGCTTGCAACGAAATCTCCTGAGAACACAAATATTCGCTTCCGACGAAAACCGAAGAACACAAAAAATTCGCATCCAAAAAAATTATCCCAGAATAGAAAAAAATTACTTCCAACCGAATCAACCCAGAGCACAAAAAATTCCCTTCCAACAAAATCACCCAAGAACACAAATATTGGCTTCCAACGAAATTACCCCAGAACTGAATAAAATCACCTGAGTACGCATATATTTGCTAACAACGAAATTACCCCAGAACAGAAAAAATTTGCTTCCATCGAAATCACCCCAGAACACAAAAATTTCGCTTCCATCGAAATCACCCCAGAACACAAAACTTTGCTTCCAAAGAAATCACCCCAGAACACAAAAATTCGCTTCCAACAAAATCACCCCAGAACACAAAAAATTTGCTTCCATCGAAATCACCCCAGAACACAAAAATTTCGCTTCCATCGAAATCACCCCAGAACACAAAACTTTGCTTCCAAAGAAATCACCGCAGAACACAAAAATTTCGCTTCCAACGAAATGACTCCAGAACACAGAAAAAACGCTACCAACGGAATCACTCGAGAACACAAATAATTCGCTTCCAACGAAATCATCCTAGAACACAAAAAATTCGCATCCAACGAAATGACTCCAGAGCACAGAAAACACACTTCCAATGAAATGACCCCAGAAAACAAAAATTTCGCTTCCATCGAAATCACCGCAAAACACAAAAATTCACATCGAACGAAAAGACTCCAGAAGACAGAAAAAACGCTACCAAAGAACTCACCCGAGAACACAAAAAATTTGCTTCCAACGAAATCATCCTAGAACACAAAAAATTCGCATCCAACGAAATGACTCCAGAGCACAGAAAACACGCTTCCAGTGAAATGACCCTAGAAAACAAAAATTTCGCTTCCATCGAAATCACCGAAAAACACAAAAATTCACGTCCAACCAAAAGACTCCAGAGCACGTAAAAAAACACGCTTCCAACGAAATGACCCCCTATTTCAAAAATTTGCTTCATTTGAAAAAACCGGAGACACAAAGAATTCGCCTTCCACGAAATCACCCCAGAACATAAAAAATTCGCTTCCAACGATATTACCCCAGAAGAAAAAAAATTTGCTTCCAACGAAATCTCCTAAGAACACAAATATTCGCTTCCAAAGAAATCACCCTTAGCACAAAAAATTTGCTTCCAAAGAAATCACCCCAGAGTACAAAAATTCCCTTCCAACAAAATCACCCAAGAACACAAATATTGGCTTCCAACGAAATCACCCCAGAACACAAAAAATTCGCTTCTAACGAAATCACCCTAGAACACAAAAATTACCTTTCAAAGAAATCACCAGAGAACAAAAAAAAATTCGCTTCCAATGAAATCACCCCAGAGAACAAAAATTTCACTTCCAAAGAGTTGACTCCAGAGCACAGAAAACACGCTTCCAACGAAATGATCCCCTACTTCAAAAATTTGCTTCCATTGAAAAAACCGGAGAATACAAAAAATTCACTTCCATCGAAATCACCCCAAAACACAGAAAATTCTCTTCCAACGAATTGACCCCAGAACACAAAAAATTCCCTTTCAACAAAATCACCACAGAACACAAAAAATTTGTTTCCAACGAAATCACCCCAGAGCACAAAAAATTTGCTTCCAAAGAAATCACCCCAGAGCACCAAAAATTCCCTTCCAATGAAGTAACTCCAGAGCACAGAAAACACGCTTCCAACGAAATGACGCCAGAACACTAAAAATTCCCTTTCAACGAAATCACCCGAAGACGCAAAAAATTTGATTCCAACGAAATTACACCAGGACACAAAAAATTTGCTTCCAATGAAATCACCCCAGATCTCAAAAACTTCATTTCCAAAGAAATCACACCAGAACAGAGAAAAATTCGCTTCTAACAAAATGACTCCAAAGGACATAAAACCCGCTTCCAAGGATATTACCCCAGAAAACAAAAAATTCACTTCCAACTATATCACAACAGAACACAAAAAATTCGCTTCCAACAATATCACCCCAGAACACAAAAAATTCACTTCCAACGAAATCTCCTGAGAACACAAATATTCGCTTCAAAAGTAATCACCCCAGACCACAGAAAACACACTTCCAACGAAATCACCCCAGACCACCAAAAATTCGCTTCCAACGAAATCACCCCACAGCACAAAAAATTCGCTTCCAACGAAATGAATCCAGAGTACAGAAAACCCGCTTACAACGAAATGACCACCACTTCAAAAATTTTTTTCCATCGAAATCAACCCAGAACACAAAAAATTCGCTTCCAACGAATTTATCCCAGAACACAAAAAATTCTTTTCCAATGAAATCTCCTGAGAGCACAAATATTCGCTTCCAAAAATATCATCCCAGAGCATAAAAAATTCGCTTCCAACGAAATCACCGTAGAACATAAAATATTCGCTTCCATTGAAATCACCACAGAAGACAAAAAATTCGCTTCCAACCAAATCACCCCAGAGCAAAAAAATTCGCTGCCAACGAAATGACTCCAGAGCACCGAAAACACAGTTCCAACGAAATGACCGCCTACTTAAAAAATTTGCTTCCATCGAAAAACCCGTAGAATACAAAAAATTCGCTTCCCACGAAATTGACCCAAAACACAAAAAAATTGCTTCCAACGAAATCTCCTGGGAACACAAATATTCGCTTCCAAAGAAATCATCCCAAAACACAAAAAATTCCCTTTCAACGAAATCACTCGAGAACACAAAAAATTCACGTCCAACGAAATTACCACAGAACAGAAAATATTTGCTTCCATCGAAATAACCCCAGAACACAAAAAATTCGCTTCCAACGAAATCACGCTAGAACACAAAAAAATTAGCTTAAAATGAAATCACCCCAGAGCACAAAAAATTCCCTTCCAAGGAAATGACTCCAGAGCACATAAACCATGATTCCAACGAAATGACCCTCTACTTAAAAAATTTGCTGCCATCGAAAAACCGGAGAACATAAAAAATTCGCTTCCAAAGAAATTACCCCAGAACACAAAAAAATTCACTTGCAACGAAATTTTCTGAGAACACACATATTCGCTTTCAAAGAAAGCACACCAGAACACAAAAAATTCGCTTCCAACGAAATGACTCCAGGGCACAGAAAACACGCTTACAATGAATTGACCCCATATTTGAAAAATTTGCTTCCATCGAAATCACCCGAGAACACAAAAAATTCGCTTCCAACGAAATTACCCCAGAACAGAATGAATTCGCTTCCAACGAAATCTCCTGGGAACACAAATATTCGCTTCCAAAGAAATCATCCTAGAGCACAAAAAAATTCGCTTCCCACGAAATCACACTAGAACACAAAAATTAGCTTTCAATGAAATCACCCGAGAACACAAAAAATTGGCTTCCAACAAAATCCCCCCAGAGCACAAAAAATTCCCTTCCAACGAAATGACTCCAGAGCACAGAAAACACGATCCCAACGAAATGACCCCCTACTTCAAAAATTTGCTTCTATCGAAAAACCAGAGAACATAAAATAGTTGCTTCCAAAGAAATAACCCCAGAACACTAAAAATTTACTTGCAACGAAATTTCCTGAGAACACAAATATTCGCTTCCAACGAAATCACCCCAGAACACAAAAACTTCGCTTCCAACGAAATTACTCCTGAGCACAGAAAACACGCTTCCAACGAAATAACCCCTTACTTCAAAAATTTGCTACCATCGATATCACCCGAGAACACAAAAAATTCGCTTCCAACGAAATGACTCCAGAGCACAGAAAACACACTTCCAACGAAATGACCCCCTACTTAAAAAATTCGCTTCCATCGAAAAAACCGGAGAACACAAAAATACGCTTCCAACGAAATTACCCCAGAACACAAAAATTCACTTTCAACGAAATCACCCGAGAACACAAAAAATTCGCTTCCAACGAAATCACCCCAGAGCACAAAAAATCGCTTCCAACGAAAACACCCTAGAACATAAAAATTCGCTTCCATCGAAATCACTACAGAAGCCAAAAAACTCGCTTCCAACCAAATCACCCCAGAGCAGAAAAATATTCACTTCCAACGAAATCACCCTAGAACACAAAAAATTCGCTTCCAACAAAATCACCCCAGGGCACGAAAAATTCGCTTCCAAAGAAATCACTCCTGAGCACAGAAAACACGCTTCCAACGATATGACCCAATACTTCAAAAATTTGCTTCCATCGAAATCACCTGAGAACACAAAAAATTCTCTTTCAAAGATATTACCCCAGAAGACAAAAAATTCTGAGAACACAAATATTCTCTTCCAAAGATATCCTCCTAGAGCACAAAAAATTCGCTTCCAACAATAACACGCCAGAGCACAAAAAATTCGCTTCGAACGAAATGACTCCAGAGCACAGAAAACACGCTTCCAACAAAATGACCCCCTATTTCAAAAATTTGCTTCCATCGAAATCACAGGAGAACACAAAAAATTCGCTTCCAACAATATCACCCCAGAACACAAAAAATTCACTTCCAACGAAATCTCCTGAGAACACAAATATTCGCTTCAAAAGTAATCACCCCAGACCACAGAAAACACACTTCCAACGAAATCACCCCAGACCACCAAAAATTCGCTTCCAACGAAATCACCCCACAGCACAAAAAATTCGCTTCCAACGAAATGAATCCAGAGTACAGAAAACCCGCTTACAACGAAATGACCACCACTTCAAAATTTTTTTTCCATCGAAATCAACCCAGAACACAAAAAATTCGCTTCCAACGAATTTATCCCAGAACACAAAAAATTCTTTTCCAATGAAATCTCCTGAGAGCACAAATATTCGCTTCCAAAAATATCATCCCAGAGCATAAAAAATTCGCTTCCAACGAAATCACCGTAGAACATAAAATATTCGCTTCCATTGAAATCACCACAGAAGACAAAAAATTCGCTTCCAACCAAATCACCCCAGAGCAAAAAAATTCGCTGCCAACGAAATGACTCCAGAGCACCGAAAACACAGTTCCAACGAAATGACCGCCTACTTAAAAAATTTGCTTCCATCGAAAAACCCGTAGAATACAAAAAATTCGCTTCCCACGAAATTGACCCAAAACACAAAAAAATTGCTTCCAACGAAATCTCCTGGGAACACAAATATTCGCTTCCAAAGAAATCATCCCAAAACACAAAAAATTCCCTTTCAACGAAATCACTCGAGAACACAAAAAATTCACGTCCAACGAAATTACCACAGAACAGAAAATATTTGCTTCCATCGAAATAACCCCAGAACACAAAAAATTCGCTTCCAACGAAATCACGCTAGAACACAAAAAAATTAGCTTAAAATGAAATCACCCCAGAGCACAAAAAATTCCCTTCCAAGGAAATGACTCCAGAGCACATAAACCATGATTCCAACGAAATGACCCTCTACTTAAAAAATTTGCTGCCATCGAAAAACCGGAGAACATAAAAAATTCGCTTCCAAAGAAATTACCCCAGAACACAAAAAAATTCACTTGCAACGAAATTTTCTGAGAACACACATATTCGCTTTCAAAGAAAGCACACCAGAACACAAAAAATTCGCTTCCAACGAAATGACTCCAGGGCACAGAAAACACGCTTACAATGAATTGACCCCATATTTGAAAAATTTGCTTCCATCGAAATCACCCGAGAACACAAAAAATTCGCTTCCAACGAAATTACCCCAGAACAGAATGAATTCGCTTCCAACGAAATCTCCTGGGAACACAAATATTCGCTTCCAAAGAAATCATCCTAGAGCACAAAAAAATTCGCTTCCCACGAAATCACACTAGAACACAAAAATTAGCTTTCAATGAAATCACCCGAGAACACAAAAAATTGGCTTCCAACAAAATCCCCCCAGAGCACAAAAAATTCCCTTCCAACGAAATGACTCCAGAGCACAGAAAACACGATCCCAACGAAATGACCCCCTACTTCAAAAATTTGCTTCTATCGAAAAACCAGAGAACATAAAATAGTTGCTTCCAAAGAAATAACCCCAGAACACTAAAAATTTACTTGCAACGAAATTTCCTGAGAACACAAATATTCGCTTCCAACGAAATCACCCCAGAACACAAAAACTTCGCTTCCAACGAAATTACTCCTGAGCACAGAAAACACGCTTCCAACGAAATAACCCCTTACTTCAAAAATTTGCTACCATCGATATCACCCGAGAACACAAAAAATTCGCTTCCAACGAAATGACTCCAGAGCACAGAAAACACACTTCCAACGAAATGACCCCCTACTTAAAAAATTCGCTTCCATCGAAAAAACCGGAGAACACAAAAATACGCTTCCAACGAAATTACCCCAGAACACAAAAATTCACTTTCAACGAAATCACCCGAGAACACAAAAAATTCGCTTCCAACGAAATCACCCCAGAGCACAAAAAATCGCTTCCAACGAAAACACCCTAGAACATAAAAATTCGCTTCCATCGAAATCACTACAGAAGCCAAAAAACTCGCTTCCAACCAAATCACCCCAGAGCAGAAAAATATTCACTTCCAACGAAATCACCCTAGAACACAAAAAATTCGCTTCCAACAAAATCACCCCAGGGCACGAAAAATTCGCTTCCAAAGAAATCACTCCTGAGCACAGAAAACACGCTTCCAACGATATGACCCAATACTTCAAAAATTTGCTTCCATCGAAATCACCTGAGAACACAAAAAATTCTCTTTCAAAGATATTACCCCAGAAGACAAAAAATTCTGAGAACACAAATATTCTCTTCCAAAGATATCCTCCTAGAGCACAAAAAATTCGCTTCCAACAATAACACGCCAGAGCACAAAAAATTCGCTTCGAACGAAATGACTCCAGAGCACAGAAAACACGCTTCCAACAAAATGACCCCCTATTTCAAAAATTTGCTTCCATCGAAATCACAGGAGAACACAAAAAATTCGCTTCCAACAATATCACCCCAGAACACAAAAAATTCACTTCCAACGAAATCTCCTGAGAACACAAATATTCGCTTCAAAAGTAATCACCCCAGACCACAGAAAACACACTTCCAACGAAATCACCCCAGACCACCAAAAATTCGCTTCCAACGAAATCACCCCACAGCACAAAAAATTCGCTTCCAACGAAATGAATCCAGAGTACAGAAAACCCGCTTACAACGAAATGACCACCACTTCAAAAATTTTTTTCCATCGAAATCAACCCAGAACACAAAAAATTCGCTTCCAACGAATTTATCCCAGAACACAAAAAATTCTTTTCCAATGAAATCTCCTGAGAGCACAAATATTCGCTTCCAAAAATATCATCCCAGAGCATAAAAAATTCGCTTCCAACGAAATCACCGTAGAACATAAAATATTCGCTTCCATTGAAATCACCACAGAAGACAAAAAATTCGCTTCCAACCAAATCACCCCAGAGCAAAAAAATTCGCTGCCAACGAAATGACTCCAGAGCACCGAAAACACAGTTCCAACGAAATGACCGCCTACTTAAAAAATTTGCTTCCATCGAAAAACCCGTAGAATACAAAAAATTCGCTTCCCACGAAATTGACCCAAAACACAAAAAAATTGCTTCCAACGAAATCTCCTGGGAACACAAATATTCGCTTCCAAAGAAATCATCCCAAAACACAAAAAATTCCCTTTCAACGAAATCACTCGAGAACACAAAAAATTCACGTCCAACGAAATTACCACAGAACAGAAAATATTTGCTTCCATCGAAATAACCCCAGAACACAAAAAATTCGCTTCCAACGAAATCACGCTAGAACACAAAAAAATTAGCTTAAAATGAAATCACCCCAGAGCACAAAAAATTCCCTTCCAAGGAAATGACTCCAGAGCACATAAACCATGATTCCAACGAAATGACCCTCTACTTAAAAAATTTGCTGCCATCGAAAAACCGGAGAACATAAAAAATTCGCTTCCAAAGAAATTACCCCAGAACACAAAAAAATTCACTTGCAACGAAATTTTCTGAGAACACACATATTCGCTTTCAAAGAAAGCACACCAGAACACAAAAAATTCGCTTCCAACGAAATGACTCCAGGGCACAGAAAACACGCTTACAATGAATTGACCCCATATTTGAAAAATTTGCTTCCATCGAAATCACCCGAGAACACAAAAAATTCGCTTCCAACGAAATTACCCCAGAACAGAATGAATTCGCTTCCAACGAAATCTCCTGGGAACACAAATATTCGCTTCCAAAGAAATCATCCTAGAGCACAAAAAAATTCGCTTCCCACGAAATCACACTAGAACACAAAAATTAGCTTTCAATGAAATCACCCGAGAACACAAAAAATTGGCTTCCAACAAAATCCCCCCAGAGCACAAAAAATTCCCTTCCAACGAAATGACTCCAGAGCACAGAAAACACGATCCCAACGAAATGACCCCCTACTTCAAAAATTTGCTTCTATCGAAAAACCAGAGAACATAAAATAGTTGCTTCCAAAGAAATAACCCCAGAACACTAAAAATTTACTTGCAACGAAATTTCCTGAGAACACAAATATTCGCTTCCAACGAAATCACCCCAGAACACAAAAACTTCGCTTCCAACGAAATTACTCCTGAGCACAGAAAACACGCTTCCAACGAAATAACCCCTTACTTCAAAAATTTGCTACCATCGATATCACCCGAGAACACAAAAAATTCGCTTCCAACGAAATGACTCCAGAGCACAGAAAACACACTTCCAACGAAATGACCCCCTACTTAAAAAATTCGCTTCCATCGAAAAAACCGGAGAACACAAAAATACGCTTCCAACGAAATTACCCCAGAACACAAAAATTCACTTTCAACGAAATCACCCGAGAACACAAAAAATTCGCTTCCAACGAAATCACCCCAGAGCACAAAAAATCGCTTCCAACGAAAACACCCTAGAACATAAAAATTCGCTTCCATCGAAATCACTACAGAAGCCAAAAAACTCGCTTCCAACCAAATCACCCCAGAGCAGAAAAATATTCACTTCCAACGAAATCACCCTAGAACACAAAAAATTCGCTTCCAACAAAATCACCCCAGGGCACGAAAAATTCGCTTCCAAAGAAATCACTCCTGAGCACAGAAAACACGCTTCCAACGATATGACCCAATACTTCAAAAATTTGCTTCCATCGAAATCACCTGAGAACACAAAAAATTCTCTTTCAAAGATATTACCCCAGAAGACAAAAAATTCTGAGAACACAAATATTCTCTTCCAAAGATATCCTCCTAGAGCACAAAAAATTCGCTTCCAACAATAACACGCCAGAGCACAAAAAATTCGCTTCGAACGAAATGACTCCAGAGCACAGAAAACACGCTTCCAACAAAATGACCCCCTATTTCAAAAATTTGCTTCCATCGAAATCACAGGAGAACACAAAAAATTCGCTTCCAACAATATCACCCCAGAACACAAAAAATTCACTTCCAACGAAATCTCCTGAGAACACAAATATTCGCTTCAAAAGTAATCACCCCAGACCACAGAAAACACACTTCCAACGAAATCACCCCAGACCACCAAAAATTCGCTTCCAACGAAATCACCCCACAGCACAAAAAATTCGCTTCCAACGAAATGAATCCAGAGTACAGAAAACCCGCTTACAACGAAATGACCACCACTTCAAAAATTTTTTTCCATCGAAATCAACCCAGAACACAAAAAATTCGCTTCCAACGAATTTATCCCAGAACACAAAAAATTCTTTTCCAATGAAATCTCCTGAGAGCACAAATATTCGCTTCCAAAAATATCATCCCAGAGCATAAAAAATTCGCTTCCAACGAAATCACCGTAGAACATAAAATATTCGCTTCCATTGAAATCACCACAGAAGACAAAAAATTCGCTTCCAACCAAATCACCCCAGAGCAAAAAAATTCGCTGCCAACGAAATGACTCCAGAGCACCGAAAACACAGTTCCAACGAAATGACCGCCTACTTAAAAAATTTGCTTCCATCGAAAAACCCGTAGAATACAAAAAATTCGCTTCCCACGAAATTGACCCAAAACACAAAAAAATTGCTTCCAACGAAATCTCCTGGGAACACAAATATTCGCTTCCAAAGAAATCATCCCAAAACACAAAAAATTCCCTTTCAACGAAATCACTCGAGAACACAAAAAATTCACGTCCAACGAAATTACCACAGAACAGAAAATATTTGCTTCCATCGAAATAACCCCAGAACACAAAAAATTCGCTTCCAACGAAATCACGCTAGAACACAAAAAAATTAGCTTAAAATGAAATCACCCCAGAGCACAAAAAATTCCCTTCCAAGGAAATGACTCCAGAGCACATAAACCATGATTCCAACGAAATGACCCTCTACTTAAAAAATTTGCTGCCATCGAAAAACCGGAGAACATAAAAAATTCGCTTCCAAAGAAATTACCCCAGAACACAAAAAAATTCACTTGCAACGAAATTTTCTGAGAACACACATATTCGCTTTCAAAGAAAGCACACCAGAACACAAAAAATTCGCTTCCAACGAAATGACTCCAGGGCACAGAAAACACGCTTACAATGAATTGACCCCATATTTGAAAAATTTGCTTCCATCGAAATCACCCGAGAACACAAAAAATTCGCTTCCAACGAAATTACCCCAGAACAGAATGAATTCGCTTCCAACGAAATCTCCTGGGAACACAAATATTCGCTTCCAAAGAAATCATCCTAGAGCACAAAAAAATTCGCTTCCCACGAAATCACACTAGAACACAAAAATTAGCTTTCAATGAAATCACCCGAGAACACAAAAAATTGGCTTCCAACAAAATCCCCCCAGAGCACAAAAAATTCCCTTCCAACGAAATGACTCCAGAGCACAGAAAACACGATCCCAACGAAATGACCCCCTACTTCAAAAATTTGCTTCTATCGAAAAACCAGAGAACATAAAATAGTTGCTTCCAAAGAAATAACCCCAGAACACTAAAAATTTACTTGCAACGAAATTTCCTGAGAACACAAATATTCGCTTCCAACGAAATCACCCCAGAACACAAAAACTTCGCTTCCAACGAAATTACTCCTGAGCACAGAAAACACGCTTCCAACGAAATAACCCCTTACTTCAAAAATTTGCTACCATCGATATCACCCGAGAACACAAAAAATTCGCTTCCAACGAAATGACTCCAGAGCACAGAAAACACACTTCCAACGAAATGACCCCCTACTTAAAAAATTCGCTTCCATCGAAAAAACCGGAGAACACAAAAATACGCTTCCAACGAAATTACCCCAGAACACAAAAATTCACTTTCAACGAAATCACCCGAGAACACAAAAAATTCGCTTCCAACGAAATCACCCCAGAGCACAAAAAATCGCTTCCAACGAAAACACCCTAGAACATAAAAATTCGCTTCCATCGAAATCACTACAGAAGCCAAAAAACTCGCTTCCAACCAAATCACCCCAGAGCAGAAAAATATTCACTTCCAACGAAATCACCCTAGAACACAAAAAATTCGCTTCCAACAAAATCACCCCAGGGCACGAAAAATTCGCTTCCAAAGAAATCACTCCTGAGCACAGAAAACACGCTTCCAACGATATGACCCAATACTTCAAAAATTTGCTTCCATCGAAATCACCTGAGAACACAAAAAATTCTCTTTCAAAGATATTACCCCAGAAGACAAAAAATTCTGAGAACACAAATATTCTCTTCCAAAGATATCCTCCTAGAGCACAAAAAATTCGCTTCCAACAATAACACGCCAGAGCACAAAAAATTCGCTTCGAACGAAATGACTCCAGAGCACAGAAAACACGCTTCCAACAAAATGACCCCCTATTTCAAAAATTTGCTTCCATCGAAATCACAGGAGAACACAAAAAATTCGCTTCCAACAATATCACCCCAGAACACAAAAAATTCACTTCCAACGAAATCTCCTGAGAACACAAATATTCGCTTCAAAAGTAATCACCCCAGACCACAGAAAACACACTTCCAACGAAATCACCCCAGACCACCAAAAATTCGCTTCCAACGAAATCACCCCACAGCACAAAAAATTCGCTTCCAACGAAATGAATCCAGAGTACAGAAAACCCGCTTACAACGAAATGACCACCACTTCAAAAATTTTTTTCCATCGAAATCAACCCAGAACACAAAAAATTCGCTTCCAACGAATTTATCCCAGAACACAAAAAATTCTTTTCCAATGAAATCTCCTGAGAGCACAAATATTCGCTTCCAAAAATATCATCCCAGAGCATAAAAAATTCGCTTCCAACGAAATCACCGTAGAACATAAAATATTCGCTTCCATTGAAATCACCACAGAAGACAAAAAATTCGCTTCCAACCAAATCACCCCAGAGCAAAAAAATTCGCTGCCAACGAAATGACTCCAGAGCACCGAAAACACAGTTCCAACGAAATGACCGCCTACTTAAAAAATTTGCTTCCATCGAAAAACCCGTAGAATACAAAAAATTCGCTTCCCACGAAATTGACCCAAAACACAAAAAAATTGCTTCCAACGAAATCTCCTGGGAACACAAATATTCGCTTCCAAAGAAATCATCCCAAAACACAAAAAATTCCCTTTCAACGAAATCACTCGAGAACACAAAAAATTCACGTCCAACGAAATTACCACAGAACAGAAAATATTTGCTTCCATCGAAATAACCCCAGAACACAAAAAATTCGCTTCCAACGAAATCACGCTAGAACACAAAAAAATTAGCTTAAAATGAAATCACCCCAGAGCACAAAAAATTCCCTTCCAAGGAAATGACTCCAGAGCACATAAACCATGATTCCAACGAAATGACCCTCTACTTAAAAAATTTGCTGCCATCGAAAAACCGGAGAACATAAAAAATTCGCTTCCAAAGAAATTACCCCAGAACACAAAAAAATTCACTTGCAACGAAATTTTCTGAGAACACACATATTCGCTTTCAAAGAAAGCACACCAGAACACAAAAAATTCGCTTCCAACGAAATGACTCCAGGGCACAGAAAACACGCTTACAATGAATTGACCCCATATTTGAAAAATTTGCTTCCATCGAAATCACCCGAGAACACAAAAAATTCGCTTCCAACGAAATTACCCCAGAACAGAATGAATTCGCTTCCAACGAAATCTCCTGGGAACACAAATATTCGCTTCCAAAGAAATCATCCTAGAGCACAAAAAAATTCGCTTCCCACGAAATCACACTAGAACACAAAAATTAGCTTTCAATGAAATCACCCGAGAACACAAAAAATTGGCTTCCAACAAAATCCCCCCAGAGCACAAAAAATTCCCTTCCAACGAAATGACTCCAGAGCACAGAAAACACGATCCCAACGAAATGACCCCCTACTTCAAAAATTTGCTTCTATCGAAAAACCAGAGAACATAAAATAGTTGCTTCCAAAGAAATAACCCCAGAACACTAAAAATTTACTTGCAACGAAATTTCCTGAGAACACAAATATTCGCTTCCAACGAAATCACCCCAGAACACAAAAACTTCGCTTCCAACGAAATTACTCCTGAGCACAGAAAACACGCTTCCAACGAAATAACCCCTTACTTCAAAAATTTGCTACCATCGATATCACCCGAGAACACAAAAAATTCGCTTCCAACGAAATGACTCCAGAGCACAGAAAACACACTTCCAACGAAATGACCCCCTACTTAAAAAATTCGCTTCCATCGAAAAAACCGGAGAACACAAAAATACGCTTCCAACGAAATTACCCCAGAACACAAAAATTCACTTTCAACGAAATCACCCGAGAACACAAAAAATTCGCTTCCAACGAAATCACCCCAGAGCACAAAAAATCGCTTCCAACGAAAACACCCTAGAACATAAAAATTCGCTTCCATCGAAATCACTACAGAAGCCAAAAAACTCGCTTCCAACCAAATCACCCCAGAGCAGAAAAATATTCACTTCCAACGAAATCACCCTAGAACACAAAAAATTCGCTTCCAACAAAATCACCCCAGGGCACGAAAAATTCGCTTCCAAAGAAATCACTCCTGAGCACAGAAAACACGCTTCCAACGATATGACCCAATACTTCAAAAATTTGCTTCCATCGAAATCACCTGAGAACACAAAAAATTCTCTTTCAAAGATATTACCCCAGAAGACAAAAAATTCTGAGAACACAAATATTCTCTTCCAAAGATATCCTCCTAGAGCACAAAAAATTCGCTTCCAACAATAACATGCCAGAGCACAAAAAATTCGCTTCGAACGAAATGACTCCAGAGCACAGAAAACACGCTTCCAACAAAATGACCCCCTATTTCAAAAATTTGCTTCCATCGAAATCAACCGAGAACACAAAAAATTCTCTTCCAACGATATTACCCCAGAAGACAAAAAATTCTTTTCCAACAAAATCTCCTGAGAGCACAAATATTTGCTTCCAAAGATATCATTCAAGAGCACAAAAAATTCGCTTTGAACGAAATCACCCTAGAGTACGAAAAATTCACTTCCAAAGAAATGACTCCAGAGCACCAAAAACATGCTTCCAACGATATGACCCCATATTTCAAAAATTTGCTTTCATCGAAATCACCCGAGAACACAAAAATTTCGCTTCCAACGAAATTACCCAGAACACAAAAAATCGCTTCCGACGAAATTTCCTGGGAACACAATATCTGCTTCCAAAGAAATCATCACAGAGCACAAAAAAATTCGCTTCCAACGAAATCACCATAGAACACAAAATATTCCCTTTCAACGAAATTACCCGAGAACACAAAAAATTCACGTCCAACGAAATTACCACAGAACAGAAATTATTTGCTTCCATCGAAATCACCCCAGAACACAAAAAATTCGCTTCTAATGAAATCATGCTAGAACACAAAAATTAGCTTTCAATGAAATCACCCGAGAATACAAAAAATAGGCTTCCAACGAAATCACCCCAGAGCACGAAAAATTCCCTTCCAACGAAATGACTCCAGAGCACAGAAAACACGATTCCAACGAAATGACCCCCTACTTCAAAAACTTGCTTCCATCGAAAAACCGGAGAATATAAAAAATTCGCTTCCAACGAAATAACCCCAGAACACAAAAAATTTGCTTGCAACGAAATTACCCCAGAGCACAAAAAATTAGCTTCCAACGAAATTACCCCAGAGCACAGAAAACATGCTTCCAACGAAATGAACCCTTACTTCAAAAATTTGCTTCCATCGAAATCACCCGAGAACACAAAAAATTCGCTTCCAACGAAATGACTCCAGAGCACAGAAAACACACTTCCAACGAAATGACCCCCTACTTAAAAAATTCGCTTCCATCGAAAAAACCGGAGAACACAAAAATATGCTTCCAACGAAATTACCCCAGAACACAAAAATTCCCTTTAAACGAAATCACACGAGAACAGAAAAAATTCGCTTCCAACTAAATCACCCCAGAGCACAAAAAATTCGCTTCCAACGAAATCACCCTAGAACATAAAAAATTCGCTTCCATCGAAATCACCACAGAAGACAAAAAATTCGCTTCCAACCAAATCACCCCAGAGCAGAAAAAACTTCACTTCCAAGGAAATCACCCTAGAACACAAAAAATTCCCTTTCAAATAAATCACCAAAGAACACAAAAAATACACGTCCAATGAAATTCCCACAGAACAGAAAAAATTTGCTTCCAACGAAATCAACCCAGAACACAAAAACTTCGCTTCCAACGAAACAACGCTAAAACACAAAAAATTAGCTTTCAAAGAAATCACCCGAGAAGACAAAAAATTGGCTTCCAACGAAATCACCCCAGAGCAAAAAAAATTCACTTCCAATGAAATGACTCCACAGCACAGACAACATGCTTCCAATGAAATGACCCTAGAACACAAAAAAAATTGCTTCCAATGAAATCACCCTAGAACATAAAAAATTCCTTTTCAACGAAATCACACGAGAACACAAAAAATTTGCTTCCAACGAAATTACCCAAGAACACAAAAAATTAGCTTCCAACGAAATATCCTGAGAACACAAATATTCGATTCCAAGGAAATCACCCCAGAGCACAAAAAATTCACTTCCAAAGAAATGACTCCAGATCATAGAAAACACGCTTCCAACGAAATGACCTCGTACTTCAAAAATTTGCTACCATCGAAATCACCCCAGAACACAAAAAATTCGCTTCCAACAAAATCACCCCAGAACACAAAAAATTCACTTCCATGAAATCACCCCAGAACACAAAAAATTCGCTTCCAACGAAATGATTCCAGAGCACAGAAAACACACTTCCAATGAAATGACCCCCTGCTTCAAAAATTTGCTTCCATCGAAAAAACCGGAGAAAACAAAATATTCGCTTCCAACGAAATTACCCGAGAACACAAAAAAATTCGCTTGCAACGAAATCTTCTGAGAACACGAATATTCGCTTCCAACGAAATCTCCCCAGAACACAAAAAATTTGCTTCCAACGAAATTGCTCCAGAGCACAGAAAACATGCTTCCAATGAAATGATCCCTTACTTCAAAAATTTGCTTCAATCGAAATCACCCGAGAACACAAAAAATTCGATTCCAACCATAGCACCCCAGAGCACAAAAAATTTGCTTCCAACGAAATGACTCCAGAGCACAGAAAACACGCATACAAAGAAATGACCCCCTACATCAAAAATTTGCTTACATCGAAAAAACCGAACAACATAAAAAATTCTCTTCCAATGATATTACCCCAGAGGACAAAAAAATTCTTTTCCAACGAAATCTCCTGAGAACAAAAAAATCGCTTACAACGAAATCTCCTGGGAACACAAATATTCGCTTCCAAAGTAATCATCCCAGAGCACAAAAAATTCCCTTTCAATGAAATCACCTGAGAACACAAAAAATTCACGTCCAACGCAATTACCACAGAAGAGAAAATATTTGCTTCCATCGGAATAACCCCACAACACAAAAAATTCGCTTCCAACGAAATCACGCTAGAACCCCAAAAAATTCGCTTTCAATGATATCACCCCAGAGCACAAAAAATTCCCTTCCAAGGAAATGACTCCAGAGCACATAAAACACGATTCCAACGAAATGACCCCCTACTTAAAAAATTTGCTGCCATCGAAAAACCGGAGAACATAAAAAATTCACTTCCAACAAAATTACCACAGAACACAAAAAATTCACTTGCAACGAAATTTTCTGAGAAAACAAATATTCGCTTCCAACGAAATCACCCCAGAACACAAAAAAATCCCTTCCAACGAAATGACTCCAGAGCACAGAAAACACGCTTCCAATGAAATGACCCCCTACTTAAAAAAATTCCCTTCCATCAAAAAAAACGAAGAACACAAAAATACGCTTCCAACGAAATTACCCCAGAACACAAAAAATTCGCTTGCAACGAAATCTCCTGAGAACACAAATATTTGCTTCCAACGAAATCACCCCAGAGCACAAAAAATTCGCTACCAAAGAAATGACTCCAGAGCACAGAAAACACGCTTCCAACGAAATGACCCTCTACTTAAAAAATTTGCTTCCATCGAAAAAACCGGAGAACACAAAAAATTCGCTTACAAAGAATTACCGCAGAACCCAAAAAATTCGCTTGCAATGAAATGTCCTGAGAACTCAAATATTAGCTTCCAAAGAAATCACCCCAGAGCACAAAAATTTGCTTCCAAAGAAATGACTCCAAAGCATAGAAAACATGCTTCCAGGGAAATGACCCCATATTTCAAAAATTTGCTTCCATCGAAATCACTTGAGAATACAAAAAATTAGCTTCCAACGAAATTACCCCAGAACAAAATAAATTCGCTTGCAACGAAATCTCCTGAGAACACAGATATTCGCTTCCAAAGAAATCATCCCAGAGCAAAAAAAAGTTCGCTTCCAACGAAATCACCCTAGAACACAAAAAATTCCCTTTCGATGAAATCACCCGAGAACAAAAAAATTCATTTCCAACGAAATCACCCTAGAACACAAAAAATTTCCTTTCAACGAAATCACACTAGAACACAAAAAATTCGCTTCCAACGAAATCACCCAAAAGCACAAAAAATTCCCTTCCAAAGATCTGACTCCAGAGCACAGAAAACAAGCTTCCAACGAAAAGTCCCCCTATTTCAAAAATTTGCTTCCATCGAAATGACCCCAGAACACAAAAAATTCGCTTCCAACGAAATTACACCAAAACACAAAAAATTTGCTTCCAACGAAATCACCCCAGAAAACAAAAAATTCGCTTCCAACGAAATGACTCCAGAGCACAGAAAACACGCTTCCAACGAAATGACCCCCTGCTTCAAAAATTTGCTTCCATCAAAAAAACCGAAGAAAACAAAAAATTCGCTTGCAACGAAATCATCTTAGAACACAAATATTCGCTTCCAACAAAATGACTCCAGAGCATAGAAAACACGCTTCGAACGAAATGATACCATACTTCAAAAATTTGCTTCCATTGAAATGACCCGAGAACACAAAATATTCACTTCCAACGAAATTACCCCAGAACACAAAAAATTTACATCCAACGAAATGACCCCAGAACACAAAAAATTGCTTCCAACGAAATTACCACAGAACACAAAAAATTTGCTTCCATGAAATCACCCCAAAACACAAAAAATTCGCTTCCAACGAAATGACTCCAGAGCATAGAAAACACACTTCCAACGAAATAACCCCATATTTCAAAAATTTGCTTCCATTGAAAAAACCGGAGAAAACAAAAAATTCGCTTCCAACGAAATCTTCTGAGAACACGAATAATCGCTTCCAACGAAATCACCCCAGAACACAAAAAATTCGCTTTTAAACGGAATGACTCCAGAGCACAGAATACACGCTCCCAAAGAAATGATCCCATACTTCAAAAATTTGCTTCCATTGAAATCACCCGGGAACACAAAAAATTTGCTTCCAACGAAATGACCCCAGAACACCAAAAATTCCCTTTCAACGAAATCACAGGAGAACACAAAAAATTCACTTCCAACGAAATCACCACAGAGTACAAAAAATTCCCTTCCAACAAAATGACTCCATAGCACAGAAAACACGATTCCAACGAAATGACCCGAGAACACAAAAAATTCCCTTTCAACGAAATCACCCTAGAACACAAAAAATTCCCTTTCAACGAAATCACCCTAGAACACAAAAAATTCACTTACGACGAAATCACCCGAGAACACAAAAAATTCATGTCCAACTAAATCACCCTAGAACACAAAAAATTCCCTTTCAACGAAATCACACTAGAACACAAAAAATTCGCTTCCAACGAAATCTCCCCAAAGCATAAAATATTCCCTTCCAAAGATATGACTCCAGAGCACAGAAAACAAGCTTCCAACGAAATGTCCCCCTACTTCAACAATTTGCTTCCTTCGAAATCCCCCGAGAAGACAAAAAATTCGTTTCCTACGAAATTACCCCAGAACACAAAAAATTTGCTTCCAACGAAATCACACCAGAACACAAAAAATTCTCTTCCAACAAAATGACCCCAGAGACAAAAAAATCGCTTCTATCGAAATTACCCCAGAACTCACAAAATTCGCTTCCAACGAAATCACTCCAGAGCACCAAAAATTCTCTTCCAACCAAGTGACTCCAGAGCACAGAAAACACGCTCCCAACGAAATGATCCCATACTTCAAAAATTTGCTTCCATCGAAATCACCCGAGAAAACAAAAAATTCACTTCCAACGAAATTACGCCAGAACACAAAAAATTTGCTTGCAACACAATCTTCTGAGAATAATATATTCTCTTCCAACGAAATTACCCCAGAACACAAAAAATTAGCTTCCAACATAATGACTCCAGAGCAGAGAAAACACGGTTCCAACGAAATGACCCCATATTTCAAAAACTTGCTAACATAGAAATCACCCGAAAACACAAAAAATTCACTTCCAACGAAATTAACCCAGAACACAATAAATTTGCTTCCAACGATTCCTCCTAAGAACACAAATATTTGCATCCAAGGAAATCATCCCAGAGCACAAAAAAAATCGCTTCCAATGAAATCACCCTGGAACACAAAAAATTCCCTTTCAACCAAATCACCCGAGAACACAAAAAATTCACGTCCAACGAAATTACCACAGAACAGAAAAATTTTGCTTCCATCAAAATCACCCCTGAACACAAAAAATTCGCTGCCAACGAAATCACCCCAGAACATAAAAAATTAGCTTTAAAGGAAATCACCTGAGAACACAAAAAATTCGCTTCCAATGAAATCACACCAGAGCACAAAAAATTCGCTTCCAACGAACTGACTCCAGAGCACAGAAAACACGCTTCCGACGAAATGACCCCAGAACAAAAAAAATTCGCTTCCAACGAAATCTCCTGAGAACACAGATATTCGCTTCCAAAGAAATCATCCCAGAGCAAAAAAAAGTTCGATTCCAACGAAATCACCCGAGAACAAAAAAATTCATTTCCAACGAAATCACCCTAGAACACAAAAAATTTCCTTTCAACGAAATCACACTAGAACACAAAAAATTCGCTTCCAACGAAATCACCCCAAAGCACAAAAAATTCCCTTCCAAAGATCTGACTCCAAAGCACAGAAAACAAGCTTCCAACGAAAAGTCCCCCTATTTCAAAAATTTGCTTCCATCGAAATGACCCCAGAACACAAAAAATTGGCTTCCAACGAAATTACACCAGAACACAAAAAATTTGCTTCCAACGAAATCACCCCAGAAAACAAAAAATTCGCTTCCAACGAAATGACTCCAGAGCACAGAAAACATGCTTCCAACGAAATGACTCCCTGCTTCAAAAATTTGCTTCCATCAAAAAAACCGAAGAAAACAAAAAATTCAGGTCCAACAAAATTACCACAGAACAGAAAAAATTTGCTTCCATCGAAATCACCACAGAGCACAAAAAATTTGCTTCCAACAAAATCACCCTAGAACACAAAAAATTCCCTTTCAACGAAATCACACTAGAACACAAAAAATTCGCTTCCAAAGAAATCAGCCCAAAGCACAAAAAATTCCGTTCCAATGAAATTACTCCAAAGCATAGAAAACAAGCTTCCAGCGAAATGACCCCCTACTTCAAAAATTTGCTTCCATCGAAAAAACCTGAGAACACAAAAAATTCGCTTTCAACGAAATCATCTTAGAACACAAATATTCGCTTCCAACAAAAGGACTCCAGAGCATAGAAAACACGCTTCGAACGAAATGATACCATACTTCAAAAATTTGCTTCCATTGAAATGACCCGAGAACACAAAAAATTCACTTCCAACGAAATTACCCCAGAACACAAAAAATTTACATCCAACGAAATGACCCCAGAACACAAAAAATTGCTTCCAACGAAATTACCCCAGAACACAGAAAATTTGCTTCCATGAAATCACCCCAAAACACAAAAAATTCGCTTCCAACGAAATGACTCCAGAGCATAGAAAACACACTTCCAACGAAATGACCCCATATTTCAAAAATTTGCATCCATTGAAAAAACCGGAGAAAACAAAAAATTCGCTTCCAACAAAAACTTCTGAGAACACGAATATTCGCTTCCAACAAAATCACCCCAGAACACAAAAAATTTGCTTTTAAACGGAATGACTCCAGAGCACAGAATACACGCTCCCAAAGAAATGATCCCATACTTCAAAAATTTGCTTCCATTGAAATCACCCGGGAACACAAAAAATTTGCTTCCAACGAAATCACCCCAGAACACAAAAAATTAGTTTCCAACATAATGACTCCAGAACAGAGAAAACACGGTTCCAACGAAATGACCCCATATTTCAAAAATTTGCTTCCATCGAAATCACCCGAAAACACAAAAAATTCGCTTCCAACGAAATTACCCCAGAACACAATAAATTCGCTTAAAACAATCTCTCCTGAGAACACAAATATTTGCTTCCAAAGAAATCATCCCAGAGCACAAAAAAAATCGCTTCCAACGAAATCACCCTGGAACACAAAAATTCCCTTTCGACAAAATCACCCGAGAACACAAAAAATTAGCTTCCAACGAAATCACAGCAGAACACAAAAAATTCGCTTCCAATCAAATGACTCTAGAGCCCAGAAAACAGGCTTCCAACGAAATGACCCCAGAACACCAAAAATTCCCTTTCAACGAAATCACAGGAGAACACAAAAAATTGACTTCCAACGAAATCACCACAGAGTACAAAAAATTCCCTTCCAACAAAATGACTCCATAGCACAGAAAACACGATTCCAACGAAATGACCCGAGAACACAAAAAATTCCCTTCCAAGGAAATGACTCCAGAGCACAGAAAACAAGCTTCCAACGAAATGTCCCCCTACTTCAAAAATTTGCTTCCTTCGAAATCCCCCGAGAAGACAAAAAATTCGCTTCCTACGAAATTACCCCAGAACACAAAAAATTTGCTCCCAACGAAATCACACCAGAACACAAAAAATTCTCTTCCAACAAAATGACCCCAGAGACAAAAAAATCGCTTCTATCGAAATTACCCCAGAACTCACAAAATTCGCTTCCAACGAAATCACTCCAGAGCACCAAAAATTCTCTTCCAACCAAGTGACTCCAGAGCACAGAAAACACGCTCCCAACGAAATGATCCCATACTTCAAAAATTTGCTTCCATCGAAATCACCCGAGAAAACAAAAAATTCGCTTCCAACGAAATTACGCCAGAACACAAAAAATTTGCTTGCAACACAATCTTCTGAGAACAATATATTCTCTTCCAACCAAATTACCCCAGAACACAAAAAATTAGCTTCCAACATAATGACTCCAGAGCAGAGAAAACACGGTTCCAACGAAATGACCCCATATTTCAAAAACTTGCTTACATAGAAATCACCCGAAAACACAAAAAATTCACTTCCAACGAAATTACCCCAGAACACAATAAATTTGCTTCCAACGATACCTCCTAAGAACACAAATATTTGCTTCCAAGGAAATCATCCCAGAGCACAAAAAAAATCGCTTCCAATGAAATCACCCTGGAACACAAAAAATTCGCTGCCAACGAAATCACCCTAGAACATAAAAAATTAGCTTTAAAAGAAATCACCTGAGAACACAAAAAAATTCGCTTCCAATGAAATCACACCAGAGCACAAAAAATTCGCTTCCAACGAACTGACTCCAGAGCACAGAAAACACGCTTCCGACGAAATGACCCCAGAACGAAAAAAAATTCGCTTCCAACGAAATCACCGAGAACACGAAAAATTCCCTTTAAACGAAATCATCTGAGAACACAAAAAATATGCTTCCAACGAAATCACCCCAGAGCACAAAAAATTCCCTTCCAATGAAATGACTACAGAGCACTCCAGAAAACACGCTTCCAATGAAATGACCCCCTACTTCAAAAATTTGCTTCCATCGAAAAACCGAAGAACACAATAAATTCGCTTCCAACGATACCTCCTAAGAACACAAATATTTGCTTCCAAGGAAATCATCCCAGGGCACAAAAAAATCGCTTCCAATGAAATCACCCTGGAACACAAAACATTCCCTTTCAACCAAATCACCCGAGAACACAAAAAATTCACATCCAACGAAATTACCACGGAATAGAAAAAAATTGCTTCCATCGAAATCACCCCTGAACACAAAAATTTCGCTTCCAACGAAATCACCCTAGAACACAAAAAATTAGCTTTAAAGGAAATCACATGAGAACACAAAAATTTCGCTTTCAACGAAATTACCCCAGAACACAAAATATTCGCTTCCAACGAAATCTCCTGAGAACACAAATATTCGCTTCGAAAGAAATCATCCCAGAGCACAAAAAAAATTCGCTTCCAACGAAATCACCCTAGAACATAAAAATAATTCCCTTTCAAAGAAATCACCCGAGAACACAAAAAATTCGCTTCCAACGAAATCAACCCAGAGCACAAAAAATTCGCTTCCAACGAAATGACTCCAGAGCACTGAAAACACGCTTCCAACGAAATGACCTCCTACTTAAAAAATTTACTTCCATCGAAAAAACCGGAGAACAGAAAAAATTCGATTGCAATGAAGTCTTCTGAGAACACAAATATTCACTTCCAACGAAATCTCCCCAGAACACAAAAAATTCGCTTCCAACGAAATGACTCCAGAGCACAGAAAAAACGCTTCGAACGAAATAATACCATACTTCAAAAATTTGTTTCCATTGAAATCACCCGAGAACAAAAAATATTCGCTTCCAACGAAATCACCCCAGAACACAAAAAATTGGCTTCCAACGAAATTACCCCAGAACACAAAAAATTCGCTTGCAAGGAAATCTTCTGAGAACACAAATATTTGCTTCCAAAGAAATCATCCCAGAGCACAAAAAAATTCGCTTCCAAGGAAATTACCCCAGAACACAAGAAAATCGCTTCCAACAAAATCACCCCAGAGTACAAAAAATTCGATTCCAACGAAATGACTCCAGAGCACAGAAAACACGCTTCCGAGGAAATGATCCAATACTTCAAAAATTGGCTTCCATCGAAATCACCCGAGAACACAAAAAATTCACTTCCAACGAAATTATCCCTGAACACAAAAAATGTGCTTCCAACGAAATCACCCCAGAGCACAAAAATTTTGCTTCCAACAAAGTGACTCCAGAGCACAGAAAACACGCTTCCAACGAAATGACTCTGTACTTCAAAAATTTGCTTCCATCGAAAAATCCTGAGAACACAAAAACTTCTCTTCCAACGAAATTACCCTAGAACATAAAAATTTCTCTTTCAAAGAAATTACCCAAGATCACAAAAATTCGCTTGCAATGAAATCTTCTGAGAACACATATATTCGCTTCCAACCAAATCACCCCAGAACAAAAAAAATTCGCTTCCAAAGAAATGCCTCTAGAGCACAGAAAACACTCTTCCAACGAAATGACCCCATATTTCAAAAATTTGCTTCCATTGAAATAATATAAGAGCACAGAAAATTCTCTTCGAAAGATATTACCCAAGAAGACAAAAAATTCTTTTCCCACGAAATCACCAAAGAACACAAAAAATTCGCTTCCAATGAAATCACCCTAGAACACAAAATATTCTCTTTTAAAGAAATCACCCGAGAACACAAAAAAAAGTGCTTCCAACGAAATCACCCCTGAGAACCAAAAATTCCCTTCCAAAGAAGTGACTCCAGAGCACAGAAAACAGGCTTCCAATGAAATGACCCCCTACTTCAAAAATTTGCTTCCATCAAAGAAAAAGGAGAACACAAAAAATTCACTTCCAACGATATTACCCCAGAAGAAAAAATTCTTTTCCAACGAAATCTCCTGAGAACACAAATATTCCCTTCCAAAGATATCATCCCAGAGCACAAAAAATTCGCTTCCAACGAAATCATCCTAAAACATAAAAAATTCGCTTCCATCGAAATCACCACAGAAGACAAAAATTTCACTTCCAACAAAATCACTCCAGAGCACCAAAAATTCGCTTCCATCGAATTGACTCCAGAGCACAGAAAACACGCTTCCAACGAAATGACTCCCTACTTCAAAAATTTGCTTCCATCGAAAAATCCTGAGAGCACAAAAATTTCTATTCCAACGATATTACCCCAGAACACAAAAAATTAGCTTCCAACGAAATCACCTGAGAACAAAAATATTCGATTCCAAAGAAAACATTCAAGAGCACAAAAAATTCGCTTCCAACGAAATCACCCTCGAACACAAAAAATTCCCTTTCAACGAAATCACCCGAGAATACAAAAAATTCGCTTCCAACATAATCAACCCAGAGCACAAAAAATTCGCTTCCAACAAAATGACTCCAGAGCACAGAAAACACGCTTCCAATGAAATGACCCCAGAACACAAAAAATTCACTTTCAACCAAATCACCCTAGAAAATAAAATATTCGCTTCCATCGAAATCACCATAGAAGACAAAAAATTCGCTTCCATGCAAATCACTCCTGAGCACAAAAAATTTGCTTTCAATGAAATCACCCTAGAACATAAAAAATTCCCTTTCAATGAAATTACCCCAGAACACAAAAAATTAGCTTGCAATGAATTCTCCTGAGAACACAAATATTCGCTTCCAAAGAAAACATCCCAGAGCACAAAAAATTCGCTTCCAACGAAATCACCCCAGAACACCCAAAATTTCTTTTCAATGAAATCACCCCAGAACACAAAAAAATTCGCTTCCAACGAAATGACTCCAGAGCTCCGAAAATATGCTTCCAACGAAATGACCTCCTACTTCAAAAATTTACTTCCATCGAAAAAACCAGAGAACAGAAAAAATTCGCTTGCAACGAAATCTTCTGAGAACACAAATATTTGCTTCCAACGAAATCTCCCCAGAACACAAAATATTCGCTTCCAATGAAATCAGCACAGAACACAAAATATTAGCTTCCAACGAAATGACCTCCTACTTCAAAATTTACTTCCACCGAAAAAACCAGAGAACAGAAAAAATTTGCTTGCAACGAAATCTTCTGAGAACACAAATATTCGCTTCCAACGAAATCTCCCCAGAACACAAAATATTCGCTTCCAACGAAATCACCACAGAACACAAAAAATTTGCTTCCAACGAAATGACTCCAGAGCACAGAAAACACGCATCCAAGGAAATGATCCCATACTTCAAAAATTGGATTCCATCGAAATCACCTGAGAACAAAAAAAATTCACTTCCAACGAAATTATCCCAGAACACAGAACATGCGCTACCAACGAAATCACCCCAGAGCACAAAAAATTCGCTTCCAACGAAATGACTCCAGAGCACAGAAAACATGCTTCCAACGAAATGACTCCCTTCTTCAAAAATTTGCTTCCATCAAAAATCCTGAGAGCACAAATATTTCTATTCCAACGAAATTACACCAGAACACAAAAAATTCGCTTCCAACGAAATCTCCTGAGAACACAAATATTCACTTCCAAAGAAAACATCCCAGAGCACAAAAAATTCGCTTCCAACGAAATCACCCTCGAACACAAAAAATTCCCTTTCAACGAAATCACCCGAGAATACAAAAAGTTCGCTTCAAACATAATCAACCCAGAGCACAAAAAATTTGCTTCCAAAAAAATGACTCCAGAGCATAGAAAACACGCTTCCAATGAAATGACACCAGAACACAAAAAATTTGCTTTCAACGAAATCACCCTAGAACATAAAAAATTCCCTTTCAATGAAATTAGCCCAGAACACAAAAAATTCGCTTCCAACGAAATCTCCTGAGAACACAAATATTCGCTTCCAAAGAAAACATCCCAGATCACAAAAAATTCGCTTCCAACGAAATCACCCCAGAACACCAAAAATACCCTTTCAACGAAATCACCCCAGAACACAAAAAATTTGCTTCCAACGAAATCAACCCAGAGCACAAAAAATTCGCTTCCAACGAAATGACTCCAGAGCTCCGAAAACATGCTTCCAACGAAATGACCTCCTACTTCAAAAATTTACTTCCATCGAAAAAACCGGAGAACAGAAAAAATTCGCTTGCAACGAAATCTACTGAGAACACAAATATTCGCTTCCAATGAAATCTCCCCAGAAAACAAAATATTCGCTTCCAACGAAATCACTCCAGAACACAAAAAATTCACTTCCAACGAAATGACCCCAGAACACAAAAAATTCCCTTTCAAGTAAATCACCCGAGAACACAAAAAATTCGCTCCCAACGAAATCACCCCAGAGGACAAAAAATTCGCTTCCAACGAAATGACTCCAGAGCACAGAAAACACGCTTCCAACGAAATGACCCCCTTTTTCAAAAATTTGTTTCCATCAAACAAACCGGAGAACACAAAAAATTCATTTCCAAAGAAATGACCCCAGAACACAAAAAAAAATCTGCTTCCAACGAAATCTTTTGAGAACACAAATATTCACTTCTAAAGAAATCATCCCAGAGCACAAAAAAATTCGTTTCCAATAAAATCACCCTAGAACATAAAAAATTTCCTTTCAAAGAAATCACCCGAGAACACAAAAAATTCACGTCCAACGAAATTACCCTAGAACACAAAAATTTCGCTTCCAACAAAATCACCCCAGACCACAAAACATTCTCTTCCAACGAAATGACTCCAGAGCACAGAAAACACGCTTCCAAGGAAATGATCCCATACTTCAAATATTGGCTTCCATCAAAATCACCCCAGACCACAAAAAATTCACTTCCAACGAAATTATCCCAGAACACAGAAAATGCGCTACCAACGAAATCATATTAGAGCACAAAAAATTTGCTTCCAACGAAATGACTCCCTACTTCAAAAATTTGCATCCATCCAAAAGTCGTGAGAGCACAAAAATTTCTATTCCATCGAAATTACCCCAGAACACAACAAATTCGCTTCCAATGAAATCTCCTGAGACCAAAAATATTTGCTTCCAAAGAAAACATCCCAGAGCACAAAAAATTCGCTTCCAACAAAATGACTCCAGAGCACAGAAAACACGCTTCCAATGAAGTGACTCCAGAACAAAAAAAATTCGCTTCCAACGAAATCTCCTGAGAACACAGATATTCGCTTCCAAAGAAATCATCCCAGAGCAAAAAAAAGTTCGATTCCAACGAAATCACCCTAGAACACAAAAAATTCCCTTTCGATGAAATCACCCGAGAACAAAAAAATTCATTTCCAACGAAATCACCCTAGAACACAAAAAATTTCCTTTCAACGAAATCACACTAGAACACAAAAAATTCGCTTCCAACGAAATCACCCCAAAGCACAAAAAATTCCCTTCCAAAGATCTGACTCCAAAGCACAGAAAACAAGCTTCCAACGAAAAGTCCCCCTATTTCAAAAATTTGCTTCCATCGAAATGACCCCAGAACACAAAAAATTGGCTTCCAACGAAATTACACCAGAACACAAAAAATTTGCTTCCAACGAAATCACCCCAGAAAACAAAAAATTCGCTTCCAACGAAATGACTCCAGAGCACAGAAAACATGCTTCCAACGAAATGACTCCCTGCTTCAAAAATTTGCTTCCATCAAAAAAACCGAAGAAAACAAAAAATTCAGGTCCAACAAAATTACCACAGAACAGAAAAAATTTGCTTCCATCGAAATCACCACAGAGCACAAAAAATTTGCTTCCAACAAAATCACCCTAGAACACAAAAAATTCCCTTTCAACGAAATCACACTAGAACACAAAAAATTCGCTTCCAAAGAAATCAGCCCAAAGCACAAAAAATTCCGTTCCAATGAAATTACTCCAAAGCATAGAAAACAAGCTTCCAGCGAAATGACCCCCTACTTCAAAAATTTGCTTCCATCGAAAAAACCTGAGAACACAAAAAATTCGCTTTCAACGAAATCATCTTAGAACACAAATATTCGCTTCCAACAAAAGGACTCCAGAGCATAGAAAACACGCTTCGAACGAAATGATACCATACTTCAAAAATTTGCTTCCATTGAAATGACCCGAGAACACAAAAAATTCACTTCCAACGAAATTACCCCAGAACACAAAAAATTTACATCCAACGAAATTACCCCAGAACACAGAAAATTTGCTTCCATGAAATCACCCCAAAACACAAAAAATTCGCTTCCAACGAAATGACTCCAGAGCATAGAAAACACACTTCCAACGAAATGACCCCATATTTCAAAAATTTGCATCCATTGAAAAAACCGGAGAAAACAAAAAATTCGCTTCCAACAAAAACTTCTGAGAACACGAATATTCGCTTCCAACAAAATCACCCCAGAACACAAAAAATTTGCTTTTAAACGGAATGACTCCAGAGCACAGAATACACGCTCCCAAAGAAATGATCCCATACTTCAAAAATTTGCTTCCATTGAAATCACCCGGGAACACAAAAAATTTGCTTCCAACGAAATCACCCCAGAACACAAAAAATTAGTTTCCAACATAATGACTCCAGAACAGAGAAAACACGGTTCCAACGAAATGACCCCATATTTCAAAAATTTGCTTCCATCGAAATCACCCGAAAACACAAAAAATTCGCTTCCAACGAAATTACCCCAGAACACAATAAATTCGCTTAAAACAATCTCTCCTGAGAACACAAATATTTGCTTCCAAAGAAATCATCCCAGAGCACAAAAAAAATCGCTTCCAACGAAATCACCCTGGAACACAAAAATTCCCTTTCGACAAAATCACCCGAGAACACAAAAAATTAGCTTCCAACGAAATCACAGCAGAACACAAAAAATTCGCTTCCAATCAAATGACTCTAGAGCCCAGAAAACAGGCTTCCAACGAAATGACCCCAGAACACCAAAAATTCCCTTTCAACGAAATCACAGGAGAACACAAAAAATTGACTTCCAACGAAATCACCACAGAGTACAAAAAATTCCCTTCCAACAAAATGACTCCATAGCACAGAAAACACGATTCCAACGAAATGACCCGAGAACACAAAAAATTCCCTTCCAAGGAAATGACTCCAGAGCACAGAAAACAAGCTTCCAACGAAATGTCCCCCTACTTCAAAAATTTGCTTCCTTCGAAATCCCCCGAGAAGACAAAAAATTCGCTTCCTACGAAATTACCCCAGAACACAAAAAATTTGCTCCCAACGAAATCACACCAGAACACAAAAAATTCTCTTCCAACAAAATGACCCCAGAGACAAAAAAATCGCTTCTATCGAAATTACCCCAGAACTCACAAAATTCGCTTCCAACGAAATCACTCCAGAGCACCAAAAATTCTCTTCCAACCAAGTGACTCCAGAGCACAGAAAACACGCTCCCAACGAAATGATCCCATACTTCAAAAATTTGCTTCCATCGAAATCACCCGAGAAAACAAAAAATTCGCTTCCAACGAAATTACGCCAGAACACAAAAAATTTGCTTGCAACACAATCTTCTGAGAACAATATATTCTCTTCCAACCAAATTACCCCAGAACACAAAAAATTAGCTTCCAACATAATGACTCCAGAGCAGAGAAAACACGGTTCCAACGAAATGACCCCATATTTCAAAAACTTGCTTACATAGAAATCACCCGAAAACACAAAAAATTCACTTCCAACGAAATTACCCCAGAACACAATAAATTTGCTTCCAACGATACCTCCTAAGAACACAAATATTTGCTTCCAAGGAAATCATCCCAGAGCACAAAAAAAATCGCTTCCAATGAAATCACCCTGGAACACAAAAAATTCGCTGCCAACGAAATCACCCTAGAACATAAAAAATTAGCTTTAAAAGAAATCACCTGAGAACACAAAAAATTCGCTTCCAATGAAATCACACCAGAGCACAAAAAATTCGCTTCCAACGAACTGACTCCAGAGCACAGAAAACACGCTTCCGACGAAATGACCCCAGAACGAAAAAAAATTCGCTTCCAACGAAATCACCGAGAACACGAAAAATTCCCTTTAAACGAAATCATCTGAGAACACAAAAAATATGCTTCCAACGAAATCACCCCAGAGCACAAAAAATTCCCTTCCAATGAAATGACTACAGAGCACTCCAGAAAACACGCTTCCAATGAAATGACCCCCTACTTCAAAAATTTGCTTCCATCGAAAAACCGAAGAACACAATAAATTCGCTTCCAACGATACCTCCTAAGAACACAAATATTTGCTTCCAAGGAAATCATCCCAGGGCACAAAAAAATCGCTTCCAATGAAATCACCCTGGAACACAAAACATTCCCTTTCAACCAAATCACCCGAGAACACAAAAAATTCACATCCAACGAAATTACCACGGAATAGAAAAAATTTGCTTCCATCGAAATCACCCCTGAACACAAAAATTTCGCTTCCAACGAAATCACCCTAGAACACAAAAAATTAGCTTTAAAGGAAATCACATGAGAACACAAAAATTTCGCTTTCAACGAAATTACCCCAGAACACAAAATATTCGCTTCCAACGAAATCTCCTGAGAACACAAATATTCGCTTCGAAAGAAATCATCCCAGAGCACAAAAAAAATTCGCTTCCAACGAAATCACCCTAGAACATAAAAATAATTCCCTTTCAAAGAAATCACCCGAGAACACAAAAAATTCGCTTCCAACGAAATCAACCCAGAGCACAAAAAATTCGCTTCCAACGAAATGACTCCAGAGCACTGAAAACACGCTTCCAACGAAATGACCTCCTACTTAAAAAATTTACTTCCATCGAAAAAACCGGAGAACAGAAAAAATTCGATTGCAATGAAGTCTTCTGAGAACACAAATATTCACTTCCAACGAAATCTCCCCAGAACACAAAAAATTCGCTTCCAACGAAATGACTCCAGAGCACAGAAAAAACGCTTCGAACGAAATAATACCATACTTCAAAAATTTGTTTCCATTGAAATCACCCGAGAACAAAAAATATTCGCTTCCAACGAAATCACCCCAGAACACAAAAAATTGGCTTCCAACGAAATTACCCCAGAACACAAAAAATTCGCTTGCAAGGAAATCTTCTGAGAACACAAATATTTGCTTCCAAAGAAATCATCCCAGAGCACAAAAAAATTCGCTTCCAAGGAAATTACCCCAGAACACAAGAAAATCGCTTCCAACAAAATCACCCCAGAGTACAAAAAATTCGATTCCAACGAAATGACTCCAGAGCACAGAAAACACGCTTCCGAGGAAATGATCCAATACTTCAAAAATTGGCTTCCATCGAAATCACCCGAGAACACAAAAAATTCACTTCCAACGAAATTATCCCTGAACACAAAAAATGTGCTTCCAACGAAATCACCCCAGAGCACAAAAATTTTGCTTCCAACAAAGTGACTCCAGAGCACAGAAAACACGCTTCCAACGAAATGACTCTGTACTTCAAAAATTTGCTTCCATCGAAAAATCCTGAGAACACAAAAACTTCTCTTCCAACGAAATTACCCTAGAACATAAAAATTTCTCTTTCAAAGAAATTACCCAAGATCACAAAAATTCGCTTGCAATGAAATCTTCTGAGAACACATATATTCGCTTCCAACCAAATCACCCCAGAACAAAAAAAATTCGCTTCCAAAGAAATGCCTCTAGAGCACAGAAAACACTCTTCCAACGAAATGACCCCATATTTCAAAAATTTGCTTCCATTGAAATAATATAAGAGCACAGAAAATTCTCTTCGAAAGATATTACCCAAGAAGACAAAAAATTCTTTTCCCACGAAATCACCAAAGAACACAAAAAATTCGCTTCCAATGAAATCACCCTAGAACACAAAATATTCTCTTTTAAAGAAATCACCCGAGAACACAAAAAAAAGTGCTTCCAACGAAATCACCCCTGAGAACCAAAAATTCCCTTCCAAAGAAGTGACTCCAGAGCACAGAAAACAGGCTTCCAATGAAATGACCCCCTACTTCAAAAATTTGCTTCCATCAAAGAAAAAGGAGAACACAAAAAATTCACTTCCAACGATATTACCCCAGAAGAAAAAATTCTTTTCCAACGAAATCTCCTGAGAACACAAATATTCCCTTCCAAAGATATCATCCCAGAGCACAAAAAATTCGCTTCCAACGAAATCATCCTAAAACATAAAAAATTCGCTTCCATCGAAATCACCACAGAAGACAAAAATTTCACTTCCAACAAAATCACTCCAGAGCACCAAAAATTCGCTTCCATCGAATTGACTCCAGAGCACAGAAAACACGCTTCCAACGAAATGACTCCCTACTTCAAAAATTTGCTTCCATCGAAAAATCCTGAGAGCACAAAAATTTCTATTCCAACGATATTACCCCAGAACACAAAAAATTAGCTTCCAACGAAATCACCTGAGAACAAAAATATTCGATTCCAAAGAAAACATTCAAGAGCACAAAAAATTCGCTTCCAACGAAATCACCCTCGAACACAAAAAATTCCCTTTCAACGAAATCACCCGAGAATACAAAAAATTCGCTTCCAACATAATCAACCCAGAGCACAAAAATTTCGCTTCCAACAAAATGACTCCAGAGCACAGAAAACACGCTTCCAATGAAATGACCACAGAACACAAAAAATTCACTTTCAACCAAATCACCCTAGAAAATAAAATATTCGCTTCCATCGAAATCACCATAGAAGACAAAAAATTCGCTTCCATGCAAATCACTCCTGAGCACAAAAAATTTGCTTTCAATGAAATCACCCTAGAACATAAAAAATTCCCTTTCAATGAAATTACCCCAGAACACAAAAAATTAGCTTGCAATGAATTCTCCTGAGAACACAAATATTCGCTTCCAAAGAAAACATCCCAGAGCACAAAAAATTCGCTTCCAACGAAATCACCCCAGAACACCCAAAATTTCTTTTCAATGAAATCACCCCAGAACACAAAAAAATTCGCTTCCAACGAAATGACTCCAGAGCTCCGAAAATATGCTTCCAACGAAATGACCTCCTACTTCAAAAATTTACTTCCATCGAAAAAACCAGAGAACAGAAAAAATTCGCTTGCAACGAAATCTTCTGAGAACACAAATATTTGCTTCCAACGAAATCTCCCCAGAACACAAAATATTCGCTTCCAATGAAATCAGCACAGAACACAAAATATTAGCTTCCAACGAAATGACCTCCTACTTCAAAATTTACTTCCACCGAAAAAACCAGAGAACAGAAAAAATTTGCTTGCAACGAAATCTTCTGAGAACACAAATATTCGCTTCCAACGAAATCTCCCCAGAACACAAAATATTCGCTTCCAACGAAATCACCACAGAACACAAAAAATTTGCTTCCAACGAAATGACTCCAGAGCACAGAAAACACGCATCCAAGGAAATGATCCCATACTTCAAAAATTGGATTCCATCGAAATCACCTGAGAACAAAAAAAATTCACTTCCAACGAAATTATCCCAGAACACAGAACATGCGCTACCAACGAAATCACCCCAGAGCACAAAAAATTCGCTTCCAACGAAATGACTCCAGAGCACAGAAAACATGCTTCCAACGAAATGACTCCCTTCTTCAAAAATTTGCTTCCATCAAAAATCCTGAGAGCACAAATATTTCTATTCCAACGAAATTACACCAGAACACAAAAAATTCGCTTCCAACGAAATCTCCTGAGAACACAAATATTCACTTCCAAAGAAAACATCCCAGAGCACAAAAAATTCGCTTCCAACGAAATCACCCTCGAACACAAAAAATTCCCTTTCAACGAAATCACCCGAGAATACAAAAAGTTCGCTTCAAACATAATCAACCCAGAGCACAAAAAATTTGCTTCCAAAAAAATGACTCCAGAGCATAGAAAACACGCTTCCAATGAAATGACACCAGAACACAAAAAATTTGCTTTCAACGAAATCACCCTAGAACATAAAAAATTCCCTTTCAATGAAATTAGCCCAGAACACAAAAAATTCGCTTCCAACGAAATCTCCTGAGAACACAAATATTCGCTTCCAAAGAAAACATCCCAGATCACAAAAAATTCGCTTCCAACGAAATCACCCCAGAACACCAAAAATACCCTTTCAACGAAATCACCCCAGAACACAAAAAATTTGCTTCCAACGAAATCAACCCAGAGCACAAAAAATTCGCTTCCAACGAAATGACTCCAGAGCTCCGAAAACATGCTTCCAACGAAATGACCTCCTACTTCAAAAATTTACTTCCATCGAAAAAACCGGAGAACAGAAAAAATTCGCTTGCAACGAAATCTACTGAGAACACAAATATTCGCTTCCAATGAAATCTCCCCAGAAAACAAAATATTCGCTTCCAACGAAATCACTCCAGAACACAAAAAATTCACTTCCAACGAAATGACCCCAGAACACAAAAAATTCCCTTTCAAGTAAATCACCCGAGAACACAAAAAATTCGCTCCCAACGAAATCACCCCAGAGGACAAAAAATTCGCTTCCAACGAAATGACTCCAGAGCACAGAAAACACGCTTCCAACGAAATGACCCCCTTTTTCAAAAATTTGTTTCCATCAAACAAACCGGAGAACACAAAAAATTCATTTCCAAAGAAATGACCCCAGAACACAAAAAAAAATCTGCTTCCAACGAAATCTTTTGAGAACACAAATATTCACTTCTAAAGAAATCATCCCAGAGCACAAAAAAATTCGTTTCCAATAAAATCACCCTAGAACATAAAAAATTTCCTTTCAAAGAAATCACCCGAGAACACAAAAAATTCACGTCCAACGAAATTACCCTAGAACACAAAAATTTCGCTTCCAACAAAATCACCCCAGACCACAAAACATTCTCTTCCAACGAAATGACTCCAGAGCACAGAAAACACGCTTCCAAGGAAATGATCCCATACTTCAAATATTGGCTTCCATCAAAATCACCCCAGACCACAAAAAATTCACTTCCAACGAAATTATCCCAGAACACAGAAAATGCGCTACCAACGAAATCATATTAGAGCACAAAAAATTTGCTTCCAACGAAATGACTCCCTACTTCAAAAATTTGCATCCATCCAAAAGTCGTGAGAGCACAAAAATTTCTATTCCATCGAAATTACCCCAGAACACAACAAATTCGCTTCCAATGAAATCTCCTGAGACCAAAAATATTTGCTTCCAAAGAAAACATCCCAGAGCACAAAAAATTCGCTTCCAACAAAATGACTCCAGAGCACAGAAAACACGCTTCCAATGAAGTGACTCCAGAACACAAAAAATTCGCTTTCAACGAAATCACCCTAGAACATAAAAAATTCCCTTTTAATGAAATTACCCCAGAAGACAAAAATTTCGCTTGCAACAAAATCTCCTGAGTACACAAATATTCGCTTCCAAAGAAAACATCCCAGATCACAAAAAATTCGCTTCCAACGAAATCACCCCAGAACACCAAAAATTCCCTTTCAACGAAATCACCCCAGAACACAAAAAATTTGCTTCCAACGAAATCAACCCAGAGCACAAAAAATTCGCTTCCAACGAAATGACTCCAGAGCTCCGAAAACATGCATCCAACAAAATGGCCTCCTACTTCAAAAATTTACTTCCATCGAAAAAACCGGAGAACAGAAAAATTTCGCTTGCAACGAAATCTTCTGAGAAGACCAATATTCGCTTCCATTGAAATCTCCCCAGAACACAAAATATTCGCTTCCAACGAAATCACCCCAGAACACAAAAAATTCCCTTTCAAGGAAATCACCCGAGGACACAAAAATTCACTTCCAACGAAATGACTCCAGAGCACAGAAAACACACTTCCAACGAAATGACCCACTCCTTCAAAAATTTGCTTCCATCAAACAAACCGGAGAACACAAAAAATTCATTTCCAAAGAAATGACCCAAGAACACAAAAAAATTCGTTTCCAACGAAATCTTCTGAGAACACAAATACTCACTTCTAAAGAAATCATCCCAGAGCACAGAAAAATTCGCTTCCAACAAAATAACCCTAAATCATAAAAAAATTCCTTTCAAAGAAATCACCCGAGAACACAAAAAATTCACGTCCAACGAAATTACCCCAGAACACAAGAAATTCGCTTCCAACGAAATTACCCTAGAACACAAAAATTTTGCTTCCAACAAAATCACTCCAGACCACAAAAAATTCTCTTCCAAAGAAATGACTCCAGAGCACAGAAAACACGCTTCCAGGAAATGATCCCATACTTCAAAAATTGGCTTCCATTGAAATCACCCAAGAACACAAAAAATTCGCTTCCAATGAAATTATCCCAGAACACAGAAAATGCGCTACCAACGAAATCACCCCAGAGCACAAAAAATTCGCTTCCAACGAAATGACCCCAGAATACAAAAAATTCCCTTTCAAGGAAATCACCCGAGAACACAAAAAATTCGCTTCCAAAATAATCAACCCAGAGCACAAAAAATTCGCTTCCAATGAAATCTTCTGAGAACACAAATATTCACTTCTAAAGAAATCATCCCAGAGCACAAAAAATTCGCTTCCAACAAAATCACCCTAGAACACAAAAAATTCCCTTTCAACGAAATCACCCGAGCATACAAAAAATTCGCTTCCAACATAATCAACCCAGAGCACAAAAAATTTGCTTCCAAAGAAATGACTCCAGAGCTCCGAAAACATGCTTCCAACGAAATGACCTCCTACTTCAAAAATTTACTTCCACCGAAAAAACCGGAAAACAGAAAAAATTCTCTTGCAACGAAATCTTCTGAGAACACAAATATTCGCTTCCAACGAAATCTCCCCAGAATACAAAAAATTCGCTTCCATCAAATTGAAACCAGAACACAAAAAAATTCGCTTCCAATGAAATCTTCTGAGAACACAAATATTCACTTCTAAAGAAATCATCCCAGAGCACAAAAAATTCGCTTCCAACAAAATCACCCTAGAACACAAAAAATTCCCTTTCAACGAAATCACCCGAGAATACAAAAAAATTCGCTTCCAACACAATCAACCCAGAGCATAAAAAATTCGCTTCCAACAAAATGACTCCAGAGCACAGAAAACACGCTTCCAATGAAATGACTCCAGAACACAAAAAATTTGCTTTCAACGAAATCACCATAGAACATAAAAAATTCGCTTCCATCGAAATCACCATAGAAGACAAAAAATTCGCTTCCAACCAAATCACTCCAGAGCACAAAACATTTGCTTCCAACGAAATCACCCTAGAACATAAAAAATTCCATTTCAATGAAATTACCCTAGAACACAAAAAATTCGCTTGCAACGAAATCTCCTGAGAACACAAATATTCGCATCCAAAGAAAACATCCCAGAGCACAAAAAATTCGCTTCCAACGAAATCACCCCAGAACACCAAAAATTCCCTTTCAACGAAATCACCCCAGAACACAAAAAATACGCTTCTAACGAAATCACCCCAGAGAACAAAAAATTCGCTTCCAACGAAATCAACCCAGAGCACAAAAAATTCACGTCCAACGAAATGTCTCCAGAGCTCCGAAAACATGCTTCCAACGAAATGACCTCCTACTTCAAAAATTTACTTCCATCGATAAAACCGGAGAACAGAAAAAATTCGCTTGCAACGAAATCTTCTGAGAACACAAATATTCGCTTCCAACGAAATCTCCCCGGAACACAAAAAATTTGCTTCCAACAAAATGACCCCAGAACACAAAAAATTCCCTTTCAAGGAAATCACCTGAGAACAAAAAAATTCGCTTCCAACGAAATCACCCCAGAGGACAAAAAATTCGCTTCCAACGAAATGACTCCAGAGCACAGAAAACACGCTTCCAACGAAATGACCCCTTCCTTCAAAAATTTGCTTCCATCAAACAAACCGGAGAACACAAAAAATTCATTTCCAAAGAAATGACCCCAGAACACAAAAAAATTCGCTTCCAACGAAATCTTCTGAGAACACAAATACTCACTTCTAAAGAAATCATCCCAGAGCACAAAAAAATTCGCTTCCAACAAAATAACCCTAGAATATAAAAAATTTCCTTTCAAAGAAATCACCCGAGAACACAAAAAATTCACGTCCAACGAAATTACCCCAGAACACAAGAAATTTGCTTCCAACGAAATTAACCTAGAACACAAAAATTTCGCTTCCAACAAAATCACCCCAAACCACAAAACATTCTCTTCCAACGAAATGACTCCAGAGCACAGAAAACACGCTTCCAAGGAAATGATCCCATACTTCAAAAATTGGCTTCCATCGAAATCACCCGAGAACACAAAAAATTCATTTCCAACGAAATTATCCCAGAACACAGAAAATGAGCTACCAACAAAATCACCCCAGAGCACAAAAAATTCACTTACAACAAAATGACTCCAGAGCACAGAAAACACGCTTCCAACAAAATGACTCCCTACTTCAAAAATTTGCTTCCATCAAAAAATCCTGAGAGCACAAAAATTTCTATTCCATCGAAATTACTCCAGAACACAAAAAATTTGCTTCTAACGAAATCATTTGCTTCCAAAGAAAACATCCCAGAGCGAAAAAAATTCGCTTCCAACGAAATCACCCTCGAACAAAAAATTCCCTTTCAACGAAATCACCGAAAATACAAAAAATTCGCTTCCAACATAATCAACCCAGAGGACAAAAAATTTGCTTCCAAAAAAATGACTCCAGAGCACAGAAAACACGCTTCCAATGAAATGACTCCAGAACACAATAAATTTGCTTTCAACGAAATCACCCTAGAACATAAAAAATTCGCTTCCATCGAAATCACCATAGAAGACAAAAAATTCGCTTCCAACCAAATCACTCCAGAGCACAAAAAATTTGCTTCGAACGCAATCACCCTAGAACATAAAAAATTCCCTTTCAATGAAATTACCCCAGAACACAAAAAATTCGCTTCCAACGAAATCTCCTGAGAACACAAATATTCGCTTCCAAAAAAACATCCCAGAGCAAAAAAAATTCACTTCCAACGAAATCACCCCAGAACACCAAAATTTCCCTTTCAACGAAATCAACCCAGAGCAGAAAAAATTCGCTTCCTACGAAATTACTCCTGAGCTTCGAAAACATACTTCCAACCAAATGACCTCCTACTTCAAAAATTTACTTCCATCGAAAAAACCGGAGAACAGAAAAAATTCGCTTGCAACGAAATCTTCTGAGAACACAAATATTCACTTACAACAAAATCTCCCCAAAACACAAAATATTTACTTCCAACGAAATCACCCCAGAACACAAAAAATTCGCTTCCAACGAAATCAACCCAGAGCACAAAAAATTTGCTTCCAACGAAATTACTCCAGAGCTCCGAAAACATACTTCCAACCAAATGACCTCCTACTTCAAAAATTTACTTCCATCGAAAAAACCGGAGAACAGAAAAAATTCGCTTGCAACGAAATCTTCTGAGAACACAAATATTCACTTACAACGAAATCTCCCCAGAACACAAAATATTCGCTTCAAACGAAATCACTCCAGAACACAAAAAATTCGCTTCCAACGAAATGACCTCCTACTTCAAAAATTTACTTCCATCGAAAAAACCGAGGAACAGCAAAAATTCGCTTGCTACGAAATCTTCTGAGAACACAAATATTCGCTTTCAACGAAATCTCCCCAGAACACAAAATATTCGCTTCCAACGAAATGACTCCAGAGCACAGAAAACACGCTTCAAACGAAATGATACCATACTTCAAAAATTTGTTTCCATTGAAATCATCTGAGAACACAAAAAATTCGCTTCCAAAGAAATGACTCCAGAGCACAGAAAACTCGTTTCGAACGAAATGACCCCTTACTTCAAAAATTTGCTTCCATTGAAGAAACCGGAGAACACAAAAAATTCTCTTCCAACGCTATTACCCCAGAAGAGAAAAAATTCTTTTCCAACGAAATCTCCTGAGAACACAAATATTCGCTTCCAAAGATATCATCCCAGAGCACAAAAAATTCGCTTCCAACGAAATCACCCTAGAACACAAAAATTCCCTTTTAGAGAAATCACCCAAGAAAACAAAACATTCGCTTCCAACGAAATCACCCCAGAGCACAAAAAATTCGCTTCCAATGAAATGACTCCAGAGCACAGAAAACTCGTTTCGAACGAAATGACGCCTTACTTCAAATATTTGCTTCCATTGAAGAAACCGGGGAACACAAAAAATTCTCTTCCAAAGATATTACCCCAGAAGAGAAAAAATTCTTTTACAATGAAATCTCCTGAGAACACAAATATTCGCTTCCAAAGATATCATCCCAGAGCACAAAAAATTCCCTTCCAACGAAATCAACCTAGAACACAAAAATTCCCTTTTAGAGAAATCACCCTTGAACACAAAAAATTCCCTTTCAACGAAATCACCAGAGAACACAAAAAGTTTACGTCCAACGAATTTACCACAAAACTGAAAATATTTGCTTCCATTGAAATCAAAGCAGAACACAAAATATTTGATTCCAAAGAAATCACCCTAGAACACAAAAAATTCCCTTTCAACGAAATCACCGGAGAACACAAAAAATTCGCTTCCAACTACATTACCCCAGAACACAAAAAATTCGCTTCCAACGAAATCACCCCAGAACACAAAAAAATTACTTCCAACGAAATGACTCCAAAACACAGAAAACACGCTTCCAACGAAATGACCCCCTACTGTAAAAATTTGCTTCCATCGAAAAATCCTGAGCACACAAAAATTTCTCTTCCAACGAAATTACCCCAGAACACAAAAAATTCGCTTCCAAAGAAATTTCCTGAGAACACAAATATTCGCTTCCAAAGAAAACATCCTGGAGCACAAAAAATTTGCTTCCAACGAAATCATCCCAGACACAAAAAATTCGCTTCCAACGAAACCAACCCAGAGCACAAAAAATTCGCTTCCAACGAAAAGACTCCAGAGCACAGAAAACATGCTTCCAACGAAATGACCACCTACTTCAAAAATTTACTCCCATTGATAAAAACGGAGAACACAAAAGTTCTCTTCCAACGATATTACCCCAGAACACAAAAAATTCACTTGCAACGAAATCTCCTGAGAACACCAATATTCGCTTCCAACGAAATCACCCCAGAGCACAAAAAATTCGCTTCCAACGAAATGACTCCAGAGCACAGAAAACACACTTCTAACGAAATGACCCCGTACTTCAAAAATTTGCTTCCATCGAAAAAACTGGAGAACACAAAAAATTCTCTTCCAATGATATTACCCCAGAAGACAAAAATTCTTTTCCAACGAAATCTCCTGAGAACACAAACATTCGCTTCCAAAGATATCATCCCAGAGCACAAAAAATTCGCTTCCAACGAAATCACCCTATACCACAAAAATACCCTTCCAACGAAATCACCCGAGAACAAAAAAATTCGTTTCCAACGAAATCACCTCAGAACACAAAAAATTCGCATGCAACGTAATCTCCTGAGAACACAAATATTCGATTCCAACGAAATCACCCCAGAGCACAAAAAATTCGCATTCCAACGAAATGACTCGAGAGCACGGAAAACAAAATATCGTGAGAACACAAATATTTGCTTCAAAAGATATCATTCCAGAGTAGAAAAAATTCGCTTCCAACGAAATCACCCTAGAACATAAAAAATTCGCTTCCATCGAAATCACCAAAGAAGACAAAAAATTCGCTTCCAACCAAATCACCCCAGAGCACAAAAAATAAGCTTCGAACGAAATCAGCCTAGAACATAAAAAATTCACTTTCAACGAAATCACCCGAGAACACAAAAAATTCGCTTCCAACGAAATCACCCCAGAGCACAAAAAATTCCCTTCCAATGAAATGACTCCAGAGCACAGAAAACACACTTCCAATGAAATGACCCCAGAACACAAAAAATTCCCTTCCAACGAAATCACCCTACAACATAAAAACTCGCTTCCATCGAAATCACCACAGAAGACAAAAAAATTCGTTTGCAACAAAATCACCCCATAGCACAAAAAATTCGCTTCCAACGAAATCACCCCAGAACACAAAAAATTTGCTTCCAACGAAATGACCCCATACTTCAAAAATTTGCTTCCATCTAAATCACCCGAGAACACAAAAAATTCGCTTCCGAAGAAATCAACCCAGAGCACAAAAAATTCGCTTCCAACGAAATGACTCCAGGGCACAGAAAACAGGCTTCCAAAGAAATGACCCCCTACTTCAAAAATTTGTTTCCATCGAAATCACCTGAGAACACCAAAAATTCGCACCAACAAAATTAGCCCAGAAAACAAAAAATTTGCTTGCAACGAAATCTCCTGAGAACACAAATATTCGCTTCCAACGAAATCACCCCAGAGCACAAAAAATCACTTCCAACGAAAACACCATAGAACATAAAAAATTCGCTTCCATCGAAATCACCACAGAAGCCAAAAAATTCGCTTCCAACCAAATCACCCCAGAGCAGAAAAATATTCACTTCCAACGAAATCACCCTAGAACATAAAAAATTCGCTTTCAACGAAATCACCCGAAAACACAAAAAATTCGCTTCCAACAAAATCACCCCAGGGCAAGAAAAATTCGCTTCCAAAGAAATGATTCCAGAGCACAGAAAACACGCTTCCAACGATATGACCCCATACTTCAAAAATTTGCTTCCATCGAAATCACCTGAGAACACAAAAAATTCGCTTCCAACGAAATTAACCCTGAACACAAAAAATTTGCTTGCAACTAAATCACCCCAGAAGACAAAAAGCTCGCTTCCTACGAAATGACTCCCTAGCACAGAGAACACGCTTCCAATGAAATGACCCCCTACTTCAAATATTTGCTTCCACCGAAAAGACCGGAGAACACAAAAAATTCTCTTTCAAAGATATTACCCCAGAAGACAAAAAATTCTTTTCCAATGAAATCTCCTGAGAACACAAATATTCTCTTCCAAAGATATCCTCCTAGAGCACAAAAAATTCGCTTCCAACGAAAACACGCCAGAGCACAAAAAATTCGCTTCGAACGAAATGATTCCAGAGCACAGAAAACATGCTTCCAACGAAATGACCCCCTATTTCAAAAATTTGCTTCCATCAAAATCAACCGAGAACACAAAAAATTCTCTTCCAACGATATTACCCCAGAAGACAAAAAATTCTTTTCCAACAAAATCTCCTGAGAGCACACATATTCGCTTCCAAAGATATCATTCCAGAGCACAAAAAATTCGCTTCGAACGAAATCACCCTAGAGTACGAAAAATTCACTTCCAAAGAAATGACTCCAGAGCACTGAAAACATGCTTCCAACGATATGACCCCATATTTCAAAAATTTGCTTCCATCGAAATCATCCGAGAACACAAAAATTTCGCTTCCAACGAAATTACCCCAGAACACAAAAAATTCGCTTGCAACGAAGTCTCCTGAGAACACAAATATTCGCTTCCAAAGAAATAATCCCAGAGCACAAAAAATTCGCTTACAACGAAATCACCCTAGAACACAAAAAATCCCTTTCAACGAAATCACCTGATAACACAAAAAATTCACGTCCAACGAAATTACCACAGAAGAGAAAATATTTGCTTCCATCGAAATAACCCCACAACACAAAAAATTCGCTACCAAAGAAATCACGCTAGAACACAAAAAAGTTAGCTTTCAATGAAATCACCCCAGAGCACAAAAAATTCCCTTCCAACGAAATGACTCCAGAGCACATAAAACACGATTCCAACGAAATGACCCCCTACTTAAAAAATTTGTTGCCATCGAAAAACCGGAGAACATAAAAAATTCGCTTCCAACAAAATTACCACAGAACACAAAAAATTCGCTTGCAACGAAATTTTCTGAGAAAACAAATATTCGCTTCCAACGAAATCACCCCAGAACACAAAAAATTCCCTTCCAACGAAATGACTCCAGAGCACAGAAAACACGCTTCCTATGGAATGACCCACTACTTAAAAAATTCGCTTCCATCAAAAAAACCGGAGAACACAAAAATACGCTTCCAACGAAATTACCCCAGAACACAAAAAATTCGCTTGCAATGAAATCTCCTGAGAACACAAATATTCGCTTCCAAAGAAATCACCCCAGAGCACAAAAAATTCGCTACCAAAGAAATGACTCCAGAGCACAGAAAACACGCTTCCAACGAAATGACCCTCTACTTAAAAAATTTGCTTCCATCGAAAAAACCGGAGAACACAAAAAATTCGCTTCCAAAGAAATTACCCCAGAACCCAAAAAATTCGCTTGCAACGAAATGTCCTGAGAACACAAATATTAGCTTCCAAAGAAATCACCCTATAGCACAAAAAATTCGCTTCCAAAGAAATGACTCCAAAGCACAGAAAACATGCTTCCAGCGAAATGACCCCATATTTCAAAAATTTGCTTCCATTGAAATCACTTGAGAATACAAAAAATTAGCTTGCAACGAAATTACCCCAGAACAAAATAAATTCGCTTGCAACGAAATCTCCTGAGAACACAGATATTCGCTTCCAAAGAAATCATCCGAGAGCAAAAAAAAGTTCGCTTCCAACGAAATCACCCTAGAACACAAAAAATTCCCTTTCGATGAAAGCACCCGAGAACACAAAAAATTCATTTCCATCGAAATCACCCTAGAACACAAAAACTTCCCTTTCAACGAAATAACCTGAGATCACAAAAAATTCACGTCCAACGAAATTACCACAGAACAGAAAATATTTGTTTCCATCGAAATAACCCCACAACACAAAAAATTCGCTTCCAACGAAATCACGCTAGAACACAAAAAAGTTAGCTTTCAATGAAATCACCCCAGAACACAAAAAATTCCCTTCCAACGAAATGCCTCCAGAGCACATAAAACACGATTCCAACGAAATGACCCCCTACTTAAAAAATTTGTTGCCATCGAAAAACCGGAGAACATAAAAAATTCGCTTCCAAAAAAATTACCACAGAACACAAAAAATTCGCATGCAACGAAATTTTCTGAGAAAACAAATATTCGCTTCCAACGAAATCACCCCAGAACACAAAAAATTCCCTTCCAACGAAATGACTCAAGAGCACAGAAAACACGCTTCCTATGAAATGACCCTCTACTTAAAAAATTTGCTTCCATCGAAAAAACCGGAGAACACAAAAAATTCGCTTCCAAAGAAATTACCCCAGAACCCAAAAAATTCACTTGCAACGAAATGTCCTGAGAACACAAATATTAGCTTCCAAAGAAATCACCCCAGAGCACAAAAAATTCGCTTCCAAAGAAATGACTCCAAAGCACAGAAAACATGCTTCCAGCGAAATGACCCCATATTTCAAAAATTTGCTTCCAACGAAACCACTTGAGAATACAAAAAATTAGCTTCCAACGAAATTACCCCAGAACAAAATAAATTCGCTTGCAACGAAATCTCCTGAGAACACAGATATTCGCTTCCAAAGAAATCATCCCAGAGCAAAAAAAAGTTCGCTTCCAACGAAATCACCCTAGAACACAAAAAATGCCCTTTCAATGAAATTACCCGAGAACACAAAAAATTCATGTCCAACGAAATCACCCTAGAACACAAAAAAATTTCCTTTCAACGAAATCACACTAGAACACAAAAAATTCGCTTCCAACGAAATCACCCCAAAGCACAAAAAATTCCCTTCCAACGATCTGACTCCAGAGCACAGAAAACAAGCTTCCAACGAAAAGTCCCCCTACTTCAAAAATTTGCTTCCATCGAAATGACCCCAGAACACAAAAAATTCGCTTCCAACGAAATTACACCAGAACACAAAAAATTTGCTTCCAATGAAATCACCCCAGAAAACCAAAAATTTGCTTCCAACGAAATGACTCCAGAGCACAGAAAACACGCTTCCAATGAAATGACCCCCTGCTTCAAAAATTTGCTTCCATCAAAAAAACCGAAGAAAACCAAAAATTCAGGTCAAACAAAATTACCACAGAACAGAAAAAATTTGCTTCCATCGAAATCACCACAGAGCACAAATATTTGCTTCCATCAAAATCACCCTAGAACACAAAAAATTCCCTTTCAACGAATTCACACTAGAACACAAAAAATTCGCTTCCAAAGAAATCAGCCCAAAGCACAAAAAAACGAAATTACCCAAGAACACAAAAAATTCTCTTCCAACGAAATGACCCCAGAAACAAAAAAATCGCTTCTATCGAAATTACCCCAGAACTCACAAAATTTGCTTCCAACGAAATCACCCCAGAACACAAAAAATTCGTTTCCAACGAAATCACTCCAGAGCACCAAAAATTCTCTTCCAACCAAGTGACTCCAGAGCACAGAAAACACGCTTCCAACAAAATGACCCCATACTTCAAAAATTTGCTTCCATCGACAAAACCGGAGAACACAAAAAATTCGCTTCCAACAAAATTTCCACAGAACACAAAAAATTCGCTTCCAACGAAATCACCAGAGAACACAAAAAATATGCTTCCAACGAAATGACTCCAGAGCACAGAAAACAGGCTTCCAAAGAGATGACCCCAGAACACAAAAAATTCCCTTTCAACGAAATCACCCGAGAACACAAAAAATTCACTTCCAACGATATCACCACAGAGTACAAAATATTCGCTTCCAACGAAATGACTCCAGAACACAGAAAACATGCTTCCAACGAAATGACACACTATTTCAAAATTTGCTTCCATCGAAAAGACCAGAGAACACAAAAAATTCTCTTCCAAAGATATTACCCCAGAAGACAAAAAATTCTTTTCCAACAAAAACTCCTGAGCACACAAGTATTCGCTTCCAAAGATATCATCCCAGAGCACAAAAAATTCGCTTCAAACGAAATCACCCTAGAACGCAAAAATTCCCTTTCAACGAAATCACCCGAGAACACAAAAATTTCGCTTCCAACGAAATCACCCCAGAGCACAAAATATTCACTGCCATAGAAATGACTCCAGAGCACAGAAAACATGCTTCCAACAAAATGACCCTCTACTTAAAAAATTTGCTTCCATCGAAAAAACCGGAGAACACAAAAAATTCGCTTCCAACGAAATTACACCAGAACACAAAAAATTTGCTTGCAACGAAATATCCTGAGAACACAAATATTAGCTTCCAATCAAATCACCCCAGAGCACCAAAAATTCGCTTCCAACGAAATCAACCCAGAACACAAAAAATTCGCTTCCTACGAAATGACTCCAGAGTACAGAAAGCACGCCCCCAACGAAATGACCCCCTGCTTCAAAAATTTGCTTCCTTCAAAAAAACAGGAGAAAACCAAAAATTCACATCCAACCAAATTACCACAGAACAGAAAAAAATTGCTTCTATGGAAATATCACCACAGAACTCAAAAAATTCGCTTCCAACAAAATCACCCTAGAAGACAAAAAATTCCCTTTCAACGAAATCACACTAGAACACAAAAAATTCGCTTCCAACGAAATCAGCCCAAAGCACAAAAAATTCCCTTCCAACAAAATTACTCCAGAGCACAGAAAACGAGCTTCCAACGAAATGACCCCCTACTTCAAAAATTTTCTTCCATCGAAAAAACCAGAGAACACAAAAAATTCGCTTGCAACGAAATCGTCTGAGAACACAAATATTCGCTTCCAACGAAATGACTCCAGAGCACAGAAAACACGCTTCGAACGAAATGATACCATACTTCAAAAATTTGCTTCCATTGAAATGACCCGAGAACACAAAAAATTCCCTTCGAACGAAAATACCCCAGAACACAAAAAATTTGCTTCCAATGAAATGACCCCAGAACACAAAAAATTCGCTTCCAACGAAATTACCCCAGAATACAAAAAATTTGCTTCAATGAAATCACCCCAGAACACAAAAAATTCGCTTCCAACGAAATGACTCCAGAGCACAGAAAACACGCTCCCAACGAAATGATCCCATACTTCAAATATTTGCTTCCATCGAAATCACCCGAGAACACAAAAAAATCGCTTCCAACGAAATTATGCCAGAACACAAAAAATTCGTTTGCAACAAAATCTTCTGAGAACAATATATTCGCTTCCAACGAAATCATCCCAGAACACAAAAAATTAGCTTCCAACATAATGACTCCAGAGCAGAGAAAACACGCTTTCAACGAAATGATCCCATACTTCAAAAATTTGCTTCCAACGAAATTACCCCAGAACGCAATAAATTCGCTTCCAACGATACCTCCTGAGAACACAAATATTTGCTTCCAAAGAAATCATCCCAGAGCACAAAAAAATTCGCTCCCAACGAAATGACTCCAGAGAACAGAAAACACGCTTCCAACGAAATGACCCCCTGCTTCAAAAATTTGCTTCCATCAAAAAAACCAGAGAAAACAAAAAATTCACGTCCAACGAAATTACCACAGAACAGAAAAAATTTGCTTACATCGAAATCAACACAGAGCACAAAAAATTCCCTTCCAACGAAATGACTCCAAACCACAGAAAACACGATTCTAATGAAATCACCCCCTACTTCGAAAAAACCGGAGAACACAAAAAATTCACTTCCATCGAAGTCACCCCATAACAGAGAAAATTCTCTTCCAACGAAATCACCCTAGAACACAAAAAATTCCCTTTCAACGAAATCACCTGAGAACACAAAAAATTCGCTTCCAACGAAATCACCCCAGAGCACAAAAAATTCCCTTCCAAAGAAATGACTCCAGAGCACAGAAAACACGCTTCCAACGAAATGACCCCAGAACACAAAAAATTCCCTTTCAACGGAATCACCCCAGAACACAAAAAATTCCCTTCCAACGAAATCACCCCAGAGCACAAAAAATTCGCTTGCAACGAAATCTCCTGAGAACACAACTATTCATTTCCAATGAAATCAACACAGAATACAAAATATTCGCTTCCATTGAAATCACCCCAGAACACAAAAAATTTGCTTCAAAAGAAATTACCCCTGAACACAAGAAATTCGCTTCCAACGAAATCACACCAAAGCACATAAATTAGCTTCCAACGAAATGTCCCCATACTTCGAAAATTTGCTTCCATCGAAATCACCTGAGAACACAAAATAATTCCCTTCCAACGAAATTACCCCAGAACACAAAACATTCGCTTCCAACGAAATCACCCCTGAACACAAAAAATTTCACTTCCAACGAGGTTACCCCCTACTTCAAAAATTTGCTTCCATCGAAAAAACCGGAGAACACAAAAAAATTCGCTTCCAAAGAAAATACCCCAGAACACAAAAAATTTGCTTCCAATGAAATCAACTCAGAACACAAAAAATTTGCTTCCAAAGAAATGACTCCAGAGCAAAGAAAACACTCTTTCAACGAAATCACCCCATACTTCCAAAAAATTCCCTTTCAACGAAATTGCCCCAGAACACAAAAAATTCTCTTCCAAAAAACTCACCCCAGAACACAAAAAATTCGCGTCCAAAGAAATTACCCCAGAACAGAACAAATTCGCTTCCAAGGAAATCACCCCAGAACACAAAAAATTCTCTTCCAACGAAATGACTCCAGAGCACAGAAAACATGCTTCCAACGAAATGACCCCCTACTTCAAAAATTTGCTTCCATCGAGAAAACCTGAGAACACAAAAAATACACTTCCAACGAAAATACCCTAGAACACAAAAAATTCGCCTCCACTGAAATCATCCCAGAACACAAAAAATTAGCTTCCAACGAAATCAACCCAGAACACAAAAAATTCGCTTCCAACGAAATCACCCTAGAAAACAAAACATTCCCTTTCAACGAAATCCCCCGAGAACACAAAAAATTCGCTTCCAAAGAAATGACACCAGAGCACAGGAAACCCGCTTTGAACGAAATGATACCATATTTCAAAAATTTGCTTCCATCGAAATCATCCCAGAACACAAAAAATTCGCTTCCAACGAAATCACCACAGAGCACAAAAAATTTGCTTCCAACGAAATGACTCCAGAGCACAGAAAACACGCTTCCAACTAAATGACCCCAGACCACGAAAAATTCGCGGCCAACGAAATCACCCAAGAACACAAAATATTCGCTTCCAACGTAATTACCCCAGAACACAAAAAATTCGCTTCCAACGAAATCACCCTTGAACACAAAAAATTCCCTTTAAACGAAATCACCCGAGAACACATAAACTTCGCTTCCAACGAAATCACCCCAGAGCACAAAAAATTCCCTTCCAATGAAATGACTCCAGAGCACAGAAAACATGCTTCCAACGAAATGACCCCCTACTTCAAAAATTTGCTTCCATTGAAAAAACCGGAGAATACAAAAAATTCACTTCCATCGAAATCACCCCAAAACACAGAAAATTCTCTTCCAACGAATTGACCCCAGAACACAAAAAATTCCCTTTCAACAAAATCAACACAGAACACAAAAAATTTGTTTCCAACGAAATCACCCCAGAGCACAAAAAATTTGCTTCCAAAGAAATCACCCCAGAGCACCAAAAATTCCCTTCCAATGAAGTAACTCCAGAGCACAGAAAACACGCTTCCAACGAAATGACGCCAGAACACTAAAAATTCCCTTTCAACGAAATCACCCGAAGACGCAAAAAATTCGATTCCAACGAAATTACACCAGGACACAAAAAATTTGCTTCCAATGAAATCACCCCAGATCTCAAAAACTTCATTTCCAAAGAAATCACACCAGAACAGAGAAAAATTCGCTTCTAACAAAATGACTCCAAAGGACATAAAACCCGCTTCCAAGGATATTACCCCAGAAAACAAAAAATTCACTTCCAACTATATCACAACAGAACACAAAAAATTCGCTTCCAACAATATCACCCCAGAACACAAAAAATTCACTTCCAACGAAATCTCCTGAGAACACAAATATTCGCTTCAAAAGTAATCACCCCAGACCACAGAAAACACGCTTCCAACGAAATCACCCCAGACCACCAAAAATTCGCTTCCAACGAAATCACCCCAGAACACAAAAAATTCGCTTCCAAAGAAATGAATCCAGAGCACAGAAAACACACTTCCAACGAAATGACGCCAGAACACTAAAAATTCCCTTTCAACATAACCACCCGAGAACACAAAAAAATCGCTTCCAACGTAATTACCCCAGAAAACAAAAAATTTGCTTCCAAAGAAATCACCCCAGAGCACCAAAAATTCCCTTCCAATGAAGTAACTCCAGAGCACAGAAAACACGCTTCCAACGAAATGACCCCCTACTTTAAAAATTTGCTTTCATCGAAAAAACCGGAGAACACAAAAAATTCGCTTCCAACGAAATTACCCCAGAACACAAAAAAATTCGCTTGCAACGAAATCTTCTGAGAACACGTATATTCGCTTCCAACGAAATCACCCAAGAACACAAAAAATTCGCTTCCAACAAAATGACTCTAGAGCACAGAAAACACGCTTCCAACGAAATGATCCCATACTTCAAATATTTGCTTCCATCGAAAACACCCGAGAACACAAAAAATTCGCTTCCAACGAAATTACCCCAGAACACAAAAAATTTCCTTTCAAGTAAATCACCAAAGAACACAAAAAATTGGCTTCCAACGAAATCACCCGAGAACACAAAATATTCGCTTCCAACGCAATCGCCCCAGAGCACAAAAAATTAACTTCCAATGAAATTACTCCAGAGCACAGAAAACACGCTTCCAACAAAATGGCCCTCTACTTCAAAAATTTGCTTCCATCAAAATCACCCTAGAACACAAAAAATTTGCTTCCAACGAAATTACCCAAGAACACAAAAAATTCGCTTCCAAAGAAATATCCTGAGAACACAAATATTCGCTTCCAATGTAATCATCCCAGAGCACAAAAAAATTCGCTTCCAACGAAATCACCCTGGAACACAAAAAATTCGCTTCCAACTTAATGACTCCAGAGCACAGAAAACAAGCTTCGAACAAAATGATACCATACTTCAAAAATTTGCTTCCATCGAAATCAACCGAGAACACAAAAAATTCGCTTCCAACGAAATGACTCCTGAGCACAGAAAACACGCTACCAACGAAATGACCCCAGAACACAAAAAACTTGCTTCCATCAAATCACCCTAGAACACAAAAAGTTTGTTTCCAAAGAAATCACACCAGACCACAAAAAATTCGCTACCAACGAAATCACCCCAGATCACAAAAACTTCATTTCCAACGAAATCACACCAAAACAGAGAAAAATTCGCTTTTAACGAAATGACTCCAAAGGACATAAAACCCGCTTCCAACGAAATTACCCCAGATCACAAAAAATTCCCTTCCAATGAAATAACCCCAGAACACACACACAAAAAAAATTCGCTTCCAATGAAATTACCCCAGAACACAAAACATTCTCTTACAACGAAAACATTCCAGAGCAAATAAAATGCGTTTCCAACAAAATCACACCAGAACAGAGAAAAATTCGCTTCCAATGAAATGACTACAAAGGACATAAAACCCTCTTCCAACAAAATTACCCCAGAACACCAAAAATTCGCTCCCACGGAAATCTCCCCAGAAAACAAAAAAATCGCTTCGATCGAAATCAACCCAGAACACAAAAAATTCGCTTCCATCAAAATGACTCCAGAGCACAGGAAACACGCTTCCAAATAAATCACCCCATACTTTAAAAAATTCGCTAACAACGATATCATCCCAGACCACAAAAAATTCGCATCCATCGAAATCACCCGAGAACACAAAAAATTCATTTCCAACGAAATCACCCCAGAGCACAGAAAACACGCTTCCAACGAAATCACCCCATACTTCAAAAAATTCGCTAACAACGAAATAAACCCAGACCACAAAAAATTCGCTTCCAACGAAATTACCCCAGAAAACAAAAAATTCACTTCCATCGAAATCACCAGAGGAACACAAAATATTCGCTTCCAACAAAATTACCCCAGAGCACAAAAATTCGTTTTCAACGAAAACACCCTAGAACACGAAAAATTTGCTTCCAACGAAATCACCCGAGAATGCAAAAAATTTGCTTCCAAACAAATTACCCCAGAACACAAAAATTTGCTTCCAACGAAATCACCACAGAGGACAAAAAATTCGTTTCCAAAGAAATCACACCAGAACAGAGAAAAATTCGCTTCTAACGAAATGACTCCAAAGGACATAACACCTGCTTCCAAAGATATTAGCCCAGAACACAAAGAATTCGCTTCCAACAAAATCACCCCACAACACAAAAAAATTCACTTCGATCGAAATCAACCCAGAACATAAAAAGTTCGCTTCCAACAAAATTACCCCGATCACAAAAACATCATTTCCAAAAAAATCAACAAAGATCACAAAAAATTTGCTTCCATCGAAATCACCCGAGATCACAAAAAATTAGCTTACAAAGAAATCACGCGAGAACACAAAACATTCCCTTTCAACGAAATCACCCGAGAACACAAAAAATTCACTTCCAACAAAATCACCACAGAGAACAAAAAATTCGCTTCCACCGAATGCACCCTGGAACACAAAAAAATCCCTTTCATGGTAATCACCCGAGAACACAAAAAATTCACTTCCAACAAAATCACCACAGAGAACAAAAAATTCGATTCCAAAGAAATGACTCCAGAGCACAGAAAACACGCTACCAACGAAGTGTCCCCCTACTTCAAAAATTTGCTACCATCGAAAAAACCGGAGAACACAAAAAATTCGCTTCCAATGAAATTACCTTAGAACACAAAAAATTCGCTTCCAACGAAATCACCCCAGAACACAAAAAATTGCTTCCAACTAAATGACTCCAGAGCACAGAAAACAGGCTTCCAACGAAATGACCCCATATTTCAAAAATTTGCTTCCATTGAAATCACCCGAGAACACAAAAAATTCGCTTTGAACGAAATTACCCCAGAACACAAAATGTTCGCTTCCAACGAAATCTCCTGAGAACACAAATATTCGCTTTGAAAGAAATCATCCCAGAGCACAAAAAAATTCGCTTCCAAAGAAATCACCCTAGAACACAAATAATTCCCTTTCAAAGAAATCACCCGAGAACACAAAAAATTCGCTTACAACGAAATCAACCCAGAGCACAAAAAATTCGCTTGCAAGGAAATCTTCTGAGAAAACAAATATTCGCTTCCAAAGAAATCATCCCAGAGCCCAAAAAAATTCGCTTCCAAAAAAATCACCCTAGAACACAAAAAATTCACGTCCAACGATATTACCCAAGAACACAAGAAAATCGCTTCCAACGAAATTACCAGAGAACACAAAAATTTAGCTTCCAACAAAATCACCCCAGAGCACAAAAAATTCGATTCCAACGAAATGACTCCAGAGCACAGAAAACACGCTTTCAAGGAAATGATCCAATACTTCAAAAATTGGCTTCCATCGAAATCACCCGAGAACACAAAAAATTCACTTCCAACGAAATTATCCCTGAACACAAAAAAATGCGCCTCCAACGAAATCACCCCAGAGCACAAAAAATTTGCTTCCAACGAAGTGACGCCAGAGCACAGAAAACACGCTTCCAACGAAATGACTCCCTACTTCAAAAATTTGCTTCCATCGAAAAATCCTGAGAACACAAAAATTTCTATTCCAACGATATTACCCCAGAACAAAAAAAATTCGCTTCCAAAGAAATGCCTCTAGAGCACAGAAAACACTCTTCCAACGAAATGACCCCATATTTCAAAAATTTGCTTCCATTGAAATAATATAAGAACAAAGAAAATTCTCTTCCAAAGATATTACCCAAGAAGACAAAAAATTGTTTTCCCACAAAATCACCCGAGAACACAAAAAATTCGCTTCCAACGAAATCACCCTAGAACACAAAAAATCTCTTTAAAAGAAATCACCCGAGAACACAAAAAAATGTGCTTCCAACGAAATCACCCCTGAGCACCAAAAAATCCCTTCCAACGAAGTGACTCCAGAGCACAGAAAACACGCTTCCAACGAAATGACCCCCTACTTCAAAAATTTGCTTCCATCGAAGAAAAAGGAGAACACAAAAATTCTCTTCCAACGATATTACACCAGAAGAAAAAATTCTTTTCCAACGAAATCCCTGAGAACACAAATATTCGCTTCCAAAGATATCATCCCAGAGCACAAAAAATTCGCTTCCAACGAAATCACCCTAAAACATAAAAAATTCGCTTCCATCGAAATCACCACAGAAGACAAAAATTTCGCTTCCAACAAAATCACCCCATAGCACGAAAAATTGTCTTCCAACGAAATGACTCCAGAGCACAGAAAACACGCTTACAAGGAAATGATCCCATACTTCAAAAATTGGCTTCCATCGAAATCACCCGAGAACACAAAAAATTCACTTCCAACGAAATTATCCCAGAACACAAAAAATGCGCTTCCAACGAAATAACCCCAGAGCAAAAAAAATTCGCTTCCATCGAAATGACTCCAGAGCACAGAAAATACGCTTCCAATGAAATGACCCCAGAACACCAAAAATTCTTTCAATGAAATCACCCTAGAACATAAAAAATTCGCTTCCAACGAAATCACCCTAGAACATAAAAAATTCGCTTTCAATGAAATTACACCAGAACACAAAAAATTCCCTTTCAACGAAATCACCCGAGAACACAAATATTCGCTTCCAAAGATATCATCCCAGAGCACAAAAAATTCACTTCCAACGAAATATCTCCAGAGCTCCGAAAACATGCTTCCAACGAAATGACCTCCTACTTCCGTCGAAAACACGGGAGAACAGAAAAAATTCGCTTGCAACGTAATCTTCTGAGAACACAAATATTCGCTTCCAACGAAATCCAACTAGAACACAAAAAATTAGCTTGCAACGAAATCTCCTGAGAATACAAATATTTGCTTTCAACGAAATCACCCCAGAGCACAAAAAATTCGCTTCCAATGAAAAGACTTCAGAGCACAGAAAACATGCTTACAACGATATGACCCCCTACTTCAAAAATTTGCTTCCATGGAAAAAAACGGAGAACACAAAAAATTCTCTTCCAATCATATTACCCCAGAAGACAAAAAATTCTTTTCCAACGAAATCTCCTGAGAACACAAATATTCGCTTCCAAAGTAATCAATCCACACCACAGAAAACACGCTTCCAACGAAATCATCCCAGACCACCAAAAATTCGCTTCCAACGAAATCACCCCAGAACACAAAAAATTCGCTTCCAACAAAATCACCCCATAGCACGAAAAACTGTCTTCCAACGAAATGACTCCAGAGCACGGAAAACACGCTTACAAGGAAATGATCCCATACTTCAAAAATTGGCTTCCATCGAAATCACCCGAGAACACAAAAAATTCACTTCCAAGGAAATTATCCCAGAACACAAAAAATGCGCTTCCAACGAAATAACCCCAGAGCAAAAAAAATTCGCTTCCATAGAAATGACTCCAGAGCACAGAAAATACGCTTCTAATGAAATGACCCCAGAACACCAAAAATTCTTTCAATGAAATCACCCTAGAACATAAAAAATTCGCTTCCAACGAAATCACCCTAGAACATAAAAAATTCGCTTTCAATGAAATTACACCAGAACACAAAAAATTCCCTTTCAACGAAATCACCCGAGAACACAAATATTCGCTTCCAAAGATATCATCCCAGAGCACAAAAAATTCGCTTCCAACGAAATATCTCCAGAGCTCCGAAAACATGCTTCCAACGAAATGACCTCCTACTTCCGTCGAAAAAACGGGAGAACAGAAAAAATTCGCTTGCAACGTAATCTTCTGAGAACACAAATATTCGCTTCCAACGAAATCAAAAAAGAACACAAAAAATTAGCTTGCAACGAAATCTCCTGAGAATACAAATATTTGCTTTCAACGAAATCACCCCAGAGCACAAAAAATTCGCTTCCAATGAAAAGACTTCAGAGCACAGAAAACATGCTTACAACGATATGACCCCCTACTTCAAAAATTTGCTTCCATGGAAAAAAACGGAGAACACAAAAAATTCTCTTCCAATCATATTACCCCAGAAGACAAAAAATTCTTTTCCAACGAAATCTCCTGAGAACACAAATATTCGCTTCCAAAGTAATCAATCCAGACCACAGAAAACACGCTTCCAACGAAATCACCCCAGACCACCAAAAATTCGCTTCCAACGAAATCACCCCAGAACACAAAAAATTCGCTTCCAACGAAATCTCCTGAGAACACAAAATGACTCCAGAGCACAGAAAACACGCTTCCAATGAAGTGACTCCAGAACACAAAACATTCACTTTCAAAAAAATCACCCTAGAACATAAAAAATTTGCTTCCATCGAAATCACCATAGAAGACCAAAAAACTCCCTTCCAACCAAATCACTCCAGAGCACAAAATATTCGCTTCCAACAAAATCACCCCAGACCACAAAAAATTCTCTTCCAACGAAATGACTCCAGAGCACAGAAAACACGCTTCCAACGAAATGACCCCCTACTTCAAAAATTTGTTTTCATCGAAATCACCTGAGAACACAAAAAATTCACTTCCAACGAAATCACCTCAGAACACAAAAAATTCGCTTGCAACGAAATCTCCTGAGAACACAAATACTCGCTTCCAGCGAAATCACACCAAAGCACAAAAAATTCGCATCCAACGAAGTGACTCCAGAGCACAGAAAACACGCTTGCAACGAAATGACCCCCTACTTCAAAAATTTGCTTCGATCGAAAAAACCGGAGAACACAAAAAATTCTCTTCCAACGATATTACCCCAGAAGACAAAAAATTCTTTTCCAACGAAATCTCCTGAGAACACAAATATTCGCTTCCAAAGTAATCAATCCAGACCACAGAAAACACGCTTCCAACGAAATCACCCCAGACCACCAAAAATTCGCTTCCAACGAAATCACCCCAGAACACAAAAAATTCGCTTCCAACGAAATCTCCTGAGAACACAAAATGACTCCAGAGCACAGAAAACACGCTTCCAATGAAGTGACTCCAGAACACAAAACATTCACTTTCAAAAAAATCACCCTAGAACATAAAAAATTTGCTTCCATCGAAATCACCATAGAAGACCAAAAAACTCCCTTCCAACCAAATCACTCCAGAGCACAAAATATTCGCTTCCAACAAAATCACCCCAGACCACAAAAAATTCTCTTCCAACGAAATGACTCCAGAGCACAGAAAACATGCTTCCAAGGAAATGATCCCATACTTCAAAAATTGGCTTCCATCAAAATCACGCGAGAACACAAAAAATTCACTTCCAACGAAATTATCCCAGAACAGAGAAAATGCGCTACCAACGAAATCACCCCAGAGCACAAAAAATTCGCTTCCAACGAAATGACTCCAGAGCACAGAAAACACGCTTCGAACAAAATGACTCCCTACTTCAAAACTTTGCTTCCATCGAAAAGTCCTGAGAGCACAAAAATTCTATTCCATCGAAATTACCCTAGAACATGAAAAATTCGCTTCCAACGAAATCTCCTGAGAACAAAAATATTCGCTTCCAAAAAAAAAGCATCCCAGAGCACAAAAAATTCGCTTCCAATGAAATGACTCCCTACTTCAAAAATTTGCTTCCATCAAAATTCCTGAGAGCACAAAAATTTCTATTCCATCGAAATTACCCCAGAACACAAAAAATTTGCTTCCAACGAAATCTCTCCTGAGGACAAAAAATTCTAATGAAATGAATCCAGAGCACAGAAAACACGCTTCCAACGAAATGACCCCCTCCTTCAAAAATTTGCTTCCATCAAACAAACCAGAGAACACAAAAAATTCATTTCCAAAGAAATGACCCCAGAACACAAAAAAATTTGCTTCCAATGAAATCTTCTGAGAACACAAATATTCACTTCTAAAGTAATCATCCCAGAGCACAAAAAATTCGCTTCCAACAACATCAACCTAGAACACAAAAAATTCTCTTTCAATGAAATCACCCGAGAATACAAAAAATTCGGTTCCAACATAATCAACCCAGAGCACAAAAAATTCACTTCCAACAAAATGACTCCAGAGCCCAGAAAACACGCTTCCAATGAAATGACCCCAGAACACAAAAAATTCGCTTTCAACGAAATCACCCTAGAACATAAAAAATTCCCTTTCAATAAAATTACCCCAGAACAGAAAAAATTCGCTTGCAACGAAATCTCCTGAGAACACAAATATTCACTTCCAAAGAAAACATCCCAGATCACAAAAAATTCGCTTCCAACGAAATCACCCCAGAACACAAAAAATTCGCTTCCAACGAAATCAACCCAGAGCACAAAAAATTCGCTTCCAACGAAATGACTCTGGAGCTCCGAAAACATGCTTCCAACGAAATGACCTCCTACTTCAAAAATTTACTTCCATCGAAAAAACCGGAGAACAGAAAAAATTCGCTTGCAACGAAATATTCTGAGAACACAAATATTCGCTTCCAACGAAATCTCCCCAGAACACAAAATATTCGCTTCCAACGAAATCTCCCCAGAACACAAAATATTCGCTTCCAACGAAATCACTCCAGAATACAAAAAATTCGCTTCCAACGAAATGACTCCCTACTTCAAAAATTTGCTTCCATCAAACAAACCGGAGAACACAAAAAATTCATTTCCAAAGAAATGACCCCAGAACACAAAAAAATCCGATTCCAACGAAATCTTTTGAAACACAAATATTCACTTCTAAAGAAATCATCCCAGAGCACAAAAAAATTCGTTTCCAATAAAATCACCCAAGAACATAAAAAATTTTTTTTCAAAGGAATCACCCGAGAACACAAAAAATTCACGTCCAACGAAATTACCCTAGAACACGAAAATTTTGCTTCCAACAAAATCACCCCAGACCACAAAAAATTCTCTTCCAACGAAATGACTCCAGAGCACAGAAAACACGCTTCCAAGGAAATAATCCCATACTTCAAAAATTGGCTTCCATCGAAATTACCCGAGAACACAAAAAATTCACTTCCAACGAAATTATCCCAGAACACAGAAAATGCGCTACCAACGAAATCACCACAGAGCACAAAAAATTCATTTCCAAGAAAATCACCCTAGAACATAAAAACTTTCCTTTCAAAGAAATCACCCGAGAACACAAAAAATTCATGTACAACGAAATTACCCCAGAACACAAGAAATTCGCTTCCAACGAAATTACCCTAGAGCAGAAAAATTTCGCTTCCAACAAAATCACCCCAGACCACAAAAAATTCTCTTCCAACGAAATGACTCCAGAGCACAGAAAACATGCTTCCAAGGAAATGATCCCATACTTCAAAAATTAGCTTCGATCGAAATCACCCGAGAACACAAAAAATTCACTTCCAACGAAATTATCCCAGAACACAAAAAATGCGCTACCAACGAAATCACATCAGAGCACAAAAAATTCGCTTCCAACGAAATGACTCCAGAGCACAGAAAACACGCTTCCAACAAAATGACTCCCTACTTCAAAACTTTGCTTCCATCGAAAAGTCCTGAGAGCACAAAAAATTCATTTCCAAAGAAATGACCCCAGAACACAAAAAAATCCGCTTCCAACGAAATCTTTTGAAACACAAATATTCACTTCCAAAGAAAACATCCCAGAGCACAAAAAATTTGCTTCCAACAAAATGACTCCACAGCACAGAAAACACGCTTCCAATGAAGTGACTCCAGAACACAAAAAATTTGCTTTCAACGACATCACCCTAGAACATAAAAAATTCGCTTCCATCGAAATCACCATAGAAGACAAAAATTTTGCTTCCAAACAAATCACTCCAGAGCACAACAAATTTGCTTCCAACGAAATCACCCTAGAACATAAAAAATTCCCATTCAATGAAATTACCCTTGAACACAAAAAATTCGCTTGCAACGAAATCTCCTGAGAACACAAATATTCGCTTCCAAAGAAAATATCCCAGAGCACAAAAAATTCGCTTCCAACGAAATCACCCCAGAACACTAAAATTTCCCTTTCAACAAAATTACCCCAGAACACAAAAAATTCGCTTCCAAAGAAATCACTCCAGAGGACAAAAAATTCGCTTCTAAAGAAATGACTCCAGAGCACAGAAAACACGCTTTCAACGAAATGACTCCTCCTTCAAAAATTTGCTTCCATCAAACAAACCAGAGAACACAAAAAATTCATTTCCAAAGAAATGACCCCAGAACACAAAAAAAATCGCTTCCAATGAAATCTTCTGAGAACACAAATATTCAGTTCTAAAGAAATCATCCCAGAGCCCAAAAAAATTCGCTTCCAACAAAATCACCCTAGAACACAAAAAATTCCCTTTCAACGAAATCACCTGAGAATACAAAAAATTCGCTTCCAACATAATCAACCCAGAGCACAAAAAATTCGCTTCCAACAAATTGACTCCAGAGCACAGAAAACACGCTTCCAATGAAATGACCCCAGAACACAAAAAATTTGCTTTCAACGAAATCACCCTAGAACATAAAATATTCGCTTCCATCGAAATCACCATAGAAGACAAAAAATTCGCTTCCAACCAAATCACTCCAGAGCACAAAAAATTGGTTTCCAATGAAATCACCCTAGAACATAAAAAATTCCCTTTCAATGAAATTACCCCAGAACACAAAAAATTCGCTTGCAACGAAATCTCCTGAGAACACAAATATTCGCATCCAAAGAAAACATCCCAGAGCACAAAAAATTTGCTTCCAATGAAATCACCCCAGAATACCCAAAATTCCCTTTCAACGAAATAAACCCAGAACACAAAAAATTAGCTTCCAACGAAATCAACCCAGAGCACAAAAAATTCGCATCCAACGAAATGACTCCAGAGCTCCGAAAACATGCTTCCAACGAAATGACCTCCTACTTCAAAAATTTACTTCCATCGAAAAAACCGGAGAACAGAAAAAATTCGCTTGCAACGAAATCTTCTGAGAACACAAATATTCGCTTCCAACGAAATCTTTCCGGAACACAAAATATTCGCTTCCAACGAAATCTCCCCAGAAAACAAAAAATTCGCTTCCAAAGAAATGACTCCAGAGCACAGAAAACTCGTTTCTAACAAAATGACCGCTTACTTCAAAAATTAGCTTCCATTGAAGAAACCAGAGAACACAAAAAATTCTCTTACAACGAAATTACCCCAGAGAAGAAAAAATTCTTTTCCAACGAAATCTCCTGAAAACACAAATATTCGCTTCCAAAGATATCATCCCAGATCACAAAAAATTCGCTTCCAACGAAATCATCCCAGAACACAAAAATTCCCTTTCAACGAAACCCCCGAGAACACAAAAAAATTTGCTTCCAACGAAATCACCCCAGAGCACAAAAAATTCGCTTCCAAAGATATGACTCCAGAGCACAGAAAGCACGCTTCCAATGAAATGACCGCTGAACACAAAAAATTCGCCTCCAACGAAATCACCCTAAAACATAAAAAATTCGCTTCCATCGAAATCACCACAGAAGACAAAAAATTCGCTTCCAACCAAATCACCCCAGAGCACAAAAAATTCGCTTAGAACGAAATCACCCCAGAGCACAAAAAATTCGCTTCCAACAAAATGACTCCAGAGCACAGAAAACACGCTTCCAAAGAAATGACCCCATATTTCAAAATTTGCTTCCATTGAAATCACCCAAGAACACAAAAAATTTGCATCCAAAGAAATTACCCCAGAACACAAAAAAATTCTCTTCCAACGAAATCTCCTGATAACACAAATATTCGCTTCCAAGGAAATCATCCCAGAGCACAAAAAAATTCGCTTCCAACAAAATTACCCTAGAACACAAAAAATTCGCTTTCAACGAAATCACCCGAGAACACTAAAAGTTCACTTCCAACAAAATTACCACAGAACAGAAAAAATTTTCTTCCATCGAAATCACCCCAGAACACAAAAAATTCACTTCCAAAGCAATCACGCTAGAACACAAAAAATGAGCTATAAACGAAATCACCTGAGAACACAAAAAATTCGCTTACAACAAAATCACCACAGAGCACAAAATATTCGCTTCCAATGAAATGACTCCAAAGCACAGAAAACATGCTTCCAATGAAAGGAACCCAGAACACAAAAAATTCGCTTCGAACGAAGTTACCCCAGAACACAAAAATTCGCTTCCAACGAAATCACCCCAGAACACAAAAAATTCGCTTAAAACGAAATGACTCCATAGCACAGAAAACACGCTTCCAACGCAATGACCCCCTACTTCAAAAATTTGCTTCCATGGAAATACCGGAAAACACAAACAATTCTCTTCTAACGATATTACCCCAGAAGACAAAAAATTCTTTTCCAACGAAATCTACTGAGAACAAAAATATTCGCTTCCAAAGATATCATCCCAGAGCACAAAAAATTCGCTTCCAAAGAAAGCACCCTTGAACACAAAAATTCCCTTTCAACGAAACCCCCGAGAACACAAAAAAATTTGCTTCCAACGAAATCACCCCAGAGCACAAAAAATTCGCTTCCAAAGATATGACTCCAGAGCACAGAAAGCACGCTTCCAATGAAATGACCGCTGAACACAAAAAATTCGCCTCCAACGAAATCACCCTAAAACATAAAAAAATTCGCTTCCATCGAAATCACCACAGAAGACAAAAAATTCGCTTCCAACCAAATCACCCCAGAGCACAAAAAATTCGCTTAGAACGAAATCACCCCAGAGCACAAAAATTCGCTTCCAACAAAATGACTCCAGAGCACAGAAAACACGCTTCCAAAGAAATGACCCCATATTTCAAAATTTGCTTCCATTGAAATCACCCAAGAACACAAAAAATTTGCATCCAAAGAAATTACCCCAGAACACAAAAAAATTCTCTTCCAACGAAATCTCCTGATAACACAAATATTCGCTTCCAAGGAAATCATCCCAGAGCACAAAAAAATTCGCTTCCAACAAAACTACCCTAGAACACAAAAAATTCGCTTTTAACGAAATCACCCGAGAACACTAAAAGTTCACTTCCAACAAAATTACCACAGAACAGAAAAAATTTTCTTCCATCGAAATCACCCCAGAACACAAAAAATTCACTTCCAAAGCAATCACGCTAGAACACAAAAAATGAGCTATAAACGAAATCACCTGAGAACACAAAAAATTCGCTTACAACAAAATCACCACAGAGCACAAAATATTCGCTTCCAATGAAATGACTCCAAAGCACAGAAAACATGCTTCCAATGAAAGGAACCCAGAACACAAAAAATTCGCTTCGAACGAAGTTACCCCAGAACACAAAAATTCGCTTCCAACGAAATCACCCCAGAACACAAAAAATTCGCTTCCAACGAAATGACTCCATAGCACAGAAAACACGCTTCCAACGCAATGACCCCCTACTTCAAAAATTTGCTTCCATGGAAATACCGGAAAACACAAACAATTCTCTTCTAACGATATTACCCCAGAAGACAAAAAATTCTTTTCCAACGAAATCTACTGAGAACAAAAATATTCGCTTCCAAAGATATCATCCCAGAGCACAAAAAATTCGCTTCCAAAGAAAGCACCCTTGAACACAAAAATTCCCTTTCAACGAAATCACCCGAGAACAAAAAAAATACGCTTCCAACGAAATCACCCCACAACACAAAAAATTCGCTTGCAACGAAATCTCCTGAGAACACAAATATTAGCTTCCAACGAAATACCCCAGAACACAAAAAATTCGCTTTCAATGAAATCACCACAGAACACAAAAAATATGCTTCCAACGAAATGACTCCAGAGCACAGAAAACATGCTTCCAACGAAATGACCCCCTACTTCAAAAAATTGCTTCCATGGAAATACCGGAAAACAAAAAAATTCTCTTCTAATGATATTACCCCAGAAGACAAAAAATTCTTTTCCAACGAAATCTCCTGAGAACACAAATATTCGCTTCCAAAGATATCATCACAGAGCACAAAAAATTCGATTCCAAAGAAATCGCCCAAGAACAAAAAAATTCCCTTTCAAAAAAATCACCTGAGAACACTAAAAATTCACTTCCAACGAAATCACCCTAAAACAGAAAAATACCCTTTCAACGAAATCACCCAAGAACACAAAAAATTCGCTTCCAACGAAATCACCGCAGAACACAAAAAATTCCCTCGCAACGAAATCTCCTGAGAACACAAATATTCGCTTCCAACGAAATCACCCCAGAGCACAAAAAAATTTGCTTCCAATGAAATGACTCCAGAGCACACAAAACACGCTTCCAATGAAATGACCCCAGAACACAAAAAATTCCCTTCCAACGAAATCAACCTAGAATATAAAACACTCGCTGCCTTCGAAATCACCACAGAAGACAAAAAATTCACTTCCAACCAAATCACCCAAGAGCACAAAAAATTCCCTTCCAACGAAATCACCCTAGAACAAAAAAAAATCGATTTCAACGAAATCACCCGAGAACACAAAAAATTTGCTTCCAACGACATTACCCCAGAAGACAAAAAATTCTTTTCCAACGAAATCTCCTGAGAACACAAATATTAGTTTCTAAAGATATCATCCCAGTGCAAAAAAATCGCTTCCAACGAAATCACCCTAGAATGCAAAAATTCCCTTTCAAAGAAATCACGCGAGAACACAAAAAATTCGCTTCCAAAGAAATCACCCCAGAGCACAAAAAATTCGCTTCCAACGAAATGACTCCTGAGCACCGGAAACACGCTTCCAACGAAATGACCCCATACTTCAAAAAATTGCTTCCATCGAAAAAACCGGAGAACACAAAAAATTCTCTTCCAACGACATTACCCCCAAGACAAAAAATTCTTTTCCAACGAAATCTCCTGAGAACACAAATATTCCCTTCCAAAGATATCATCCCAGAGCACAAAAAATTCGCTTCCAACGAAATCACCCAAGAACGCAAAAATTCCCTTTCAAAGAAATCACGCGAGAAACACAAAAAATTCGCTTCCAAGGAAATTACTCAAGAACACAAAAAATTCGCTTGAAAAGAAATCTCCTGAGAACTCAAATATTCCCTTCCAACGAAATCACCCCAGAGTACAAAAAATTCACTTCCAACTAAATGACTCCAGATCACAGAAAACACGCTTCCAACGAAATGACCCACTACTTCAAAATATTGCTTCCATCGAAAAAAGTGGAGAACACAAAAAATTCTCTTCCAACGACATTATCCCAGAAGACCAAAAATTCTTTTCCAACGAAATCTCCTGAGAACACAAAAAATTCACTTGCAACGAAATCTCCTGAGAACACAAATATTCGCTTCCAACGAAATCACCCCAGAACACAAAAAATTCGCTTCGAAAAAAATTACTCCAGAGCACAGAAAACAAGCTTCCAACGAAATGACCCACTACTTCAAAAAATTGCTTCCATTGATAAAACCGGAGAACACAAAAAATTCTCTTCCAATGACATTACCCCAGAAGGCAAAAAATTCTTTTCCAACGAAATCTCCTGAGAAAACAAATATTCACTTCCAAAGATATCATCCCAGAGCACAAAAAATTCGCTTCCAACAAAATCACCCTAGAACACAAAAATTCACTTGCAATGAAATCACCCGAGAATACAAAAAATTCACTTCCAACGGAATCAACCCAGAGCACAAAAATTCGCTTCCAACAAAATTATCCTAGAACACAAAATTTCCCTTTCAACGAAATGACCTGAGAACACAAAAAATTCGCTTCAAACGATATTACCCCAGAAGACAAAAAAATTGTTTTCAAACGAAATCTCATGAAAACACAAATATTTGCTTCCAAAGATATCATCCCAAAGCACAAAAAATTCGATTCTAATGAAATGACTCCAGAGCACCAAAAACACGCTTCCAACGAAATAACCCCCATCTTCAAAAATTTTCTTCCATCCACAAAACCGGAGAACACAAAGAATTCTCTTCCAACGATATTACCCCAGAAGGCAAAAAATTCTTTTCCAATGAAATCTTCTGAGAAAACAAATATTCGCTTCCAAAGATATCATCCCAGAGCACAAAAAATTTGCTTCCAACGAAATCACCCTAGAACACTATAATTCCCTTTCAACAAAAGCACCCGAGAACACAAAAAATTCGCTTCCAAAGAAATCACCCCAGAACACAAAAAATTCGCTTCCAACGAAATCACCCCAGAGCACAAAAAATTCGTTTCCAAAGAAATGACTCCAGAGCACAGAAAACACGCTTCCAAGAAATGACCTACTACTTCAAAAAATTGCTTCAATTGATAAAACCGGAGAACACAGAAAATTCTCTTCCAACGACATTACCCCAGAAGACAAAAATTCTTTTCCAATGAAATCTCCTGAGAATATAAATATTCGCTTCCAAAGATATCATCCCAGAGCACAAAAAATTTGCTTCCAACGAAATCACCCCAGAGCACAAAAAATTCGCTTCCAACGAAATGACTCCAGAACACAGAAAACACGCTTCCAACGAAAGGACACCCTACTTCAAAAATTTGCTTCCATCGAAAAAAATGGAGAACACAAAAAATTCTCGTCCAAAGATATTACCCCAGAAGACAAAAAATTCTTTTCCAACGAAATCTCCTGAGAACACAAATATTAGTTTCTAAAGATAACATCCCAGTGCAAAAAAGTCGCTTCCAACGAAATCACCCTAGAATGCAAAAATTCCCTTTCAACGAAATTACTCGAGAACCCAAAAAATTCGCTTCCAACGATCTTACCCCAGAACACAAAAAATTCTTTTCCAACGAAATCTCCTGAGAACACAAATATTTGCTTCCAAAGATATCATCCCAGAGCACAAAAAATTCGCTTCCAACGAAATCACCGAAGAACACAAAAATTCCCTTTTAAAGATATCACGCGAGAACACAAAACATTCGCTTCGAAGGAAATTACTCCAGAACACAAAAAATTCGCTTGCAACGAAATCTCCTGAGAACACAAATATTTGATTCCAAAGAAATGAGCCCAAAGCAATAGAAATTTGATTCCAACGAAATGACTCCAGAGCACAGAAAACACGCTTCCAACGAAATGACCCACTACTTCAAAAATTTGCTTCCATCGAAAAAAACGGAGATCACAAAAAATTCTCTTCCTACGACATTACCCCAAAAGACAAAAAATTCTTTTCCAAAGAAATCTCCTGAGCACACAAATATTCGCTTCCAAAGATATCATCACAGAGCACAAAAAATTCGCTTCCAACGAAATCACCCAAGAACGCAAAAATTCCCTTTTGAAGAAATCACGCGAGAACACAAAAAATTGGCTTCCAAGGAAATTACTCCAGAACACAAAAAATTTGCTTGCAACGAAATCTCCTGAGAATACAAATATTCGCTTCCAAAGAAATGAGCCCAGAGCACCAGAAATTTGATTCCAACGAAATGACTCCAGAGCACAGAAAACACGCTTCCAACGAAATGACCCACTACTTCAAAAATTTGCTTCCATCGAAAAAACTGGAGAACACAAAAAATTCTCTTCCAACGAAATTACCCCAGAAGACAAAAAAATCTTTTCCAACGAAATCTCCTGAGAACACAAATATTCGCTTCCAATGATATCAGCCCAGAAAACAAAAAATTTGCTTCCAACAAAATCACCCCAGAGCACAGAAAATTCGCTTCCAACGAAATGACTCCAGAGCACAGAAAACATGCTTCCAATGAAATGACCCCCTACTTAAAAATTTTGCTTCCATCAAAAAACCAGAGAAAACAAAAAATTCTCTTCCAACGATACTACCTCAGAAGACAAAAAATACTTTTCCAACGAAAACTCCTGAGAAGACAAATATTCGCTTCCAACGATATCACCCCAGAGTACAAAAAATTCGCTTCCTACCAAATGACTCCAGATCACAAAAAACACGCTTCCAACGAAATGACCCACTACTTCAAAACATAGCTTCCATCGAAAAAAGTGGAGAACACAAAAAATTCTCTTCCAACGACATTACCCCAGAAGACCAAAAATTCTTTTTCAGTGAAATTTCCTGAGAACACAAAAAATTCACTTGCAACGAAATCTCCTGAGAACACAAATATTCGCTTCCAACGAAATCACCCCAGAGAACAAAAAATTCGCTTCGAACAAAATGACTCCCGAGCACAGAAAACAAGCTTCCAACGAAATGACCCACTACTTCAAAAAATTGCTTCAATTGATAAAACCGGAGAACACAAAAAATTCTCTTCCAACGACATTACCCCAGAAGACAAAAAATTCTTTTCCAACGAAATCTCCTGAGAATATAAATATTCGCTTCCAAAGATATCATCCCAGAGCACAAAAAATTCGCTTCCAACGAAATCACCCCAGAGCACAAAAAATTCGCTTCCAACGAAATGACTCCAGAACACAGAAAACACGCTTCCAACGAAAGGACACCCTACTTCAAAAATTTGCTTCCATCGAAAAAAATGGAGAACACAAAAAATTCACGTCCAAAGATATTACCCCAGAAGACAAAAAATTCTTTTCCAACGAAATCTCCTGAGAACACAAATATTAGTTTCTAAAGATAACATCCCAGTGCAAAAAAATCGCTTCCAACGAAATCACCCTAGAATTCAAAAAGTCCCTTTCAACGAAATTACTCGAGAACCCAAAAAATTTGCTTCCAACAATCTTACCCCAGAACACAAAAAATTCTTTTCCAACGAAATCGCCTGAGAACACAAATATTTGCTTCCAAAGATATCATCCCAGAGCACAAAAAATTCGCTTCCAACGAAATCACCGAAGAACGCAAAAATTCCCTTTTAAAGATATCACGCGAGAACACAAAAAATTCGCTTCCAAGGAAATTACTCCAGAACACAAAAAATTCGCTTGCAACGAAATCTCCTGAGAACACAAATATTTGATTCCAAAGAAATGAGCCCAAAGCACCAGAAATTTGATTCCAACGAAATGACTCCAGAGCACAGAAAACACGCTTCCAACGAAATGACCCACTACTTTAAAAATTTGCTTCCATCGAAAAAACGGAGATCACAAAAAATTCTCTTCCTACGACATTACCCCAAAAGACCAAAAATTCTTTTCCAAAGAAATCTCCTGAGCACACAAATATTCGCTTCCAAAGATATCATCACAGAGCACAAAAAATTCGGTTCCAACGAAATCACCCAAGAACGCAAAAATTCCCTTTTAAAGAAATCACGCGAGAACACAAAAAATTCGCTTCCAAGGAAATTACTCCAGAACACAAAAAATTTGCTTGCAATGAAATCTCCTGAGAATACAAATATTCGCTTCCAAAGAAATGAGCCCAGAGCACCAGAAATTTGATTCCAACAAAATGACTCCAGAGCACAGAAAACACGCTTCCAACGAAATGACCCACTACTTCAAAAATTTGCTTCTTTCGAAATAACCGAAGAACACAAAAAATTTCTCTTCCAACGAAATTACCCCAGAAGACAAAAAATTCTTTTCCAACGAAATCTCCTGAGAACACAAATATTCGCTTACAATGATATCAGCCCAGAGCACAAAAAATTTGCTTCCAACGAAATCACCCCAGAGCACAAAAAATTCGCTTCCAACGAAATGACTCCAGAGCACAGAAAACATGCTTCCAATGAAATGACCCCCTACTTAAAAATTTTGCTTCCATCAAAAAACCAGAGAAAACAAAAAATTCTCTTCCAACGATACTACCCCAGAAGACAAAAAATACTTTTCCAAAGAAAACTCCTGAGAAGACAAATATTCGCTTCCAACGATATCACCCCAGAGTACAAAAAATTCGCTTCCAACCAAATGACTCCAGATCACAGAAAACACGCTTCCAACGAAATGACCCACTACTTCAAAACATTGCTTCAATTGATAAAACCGGAGAACACAAAAAATTCTCTTCCAACGACATTACCCCAGAAGACCAAAAATTCTTTTTCAATGAAATTTCCTGAGAACACAAAAAATTCACTTGCAACGAAATCTCCTGAGAACACAAATATTCGCTTCCAACGAAATCACCCCAGAGAACAAAAAATTCGCTTCGAACAAAATGAATCCCGAGCACAGAAAACAAGCTTCCAACGAAATGACCCACTACTTCAAAAAATTGCTTCAATTGATAAAACCGGAGAACACAAAAAATTCTCTTTCAACGACATTACCCCAGAAGACAAAAAATTCTTTTCCAACGAAATCTCCTGAGAATATAAATATTCGCTTCCAAAGATATCATCCCAGAGCACAAAAAATTCGCTTCCAACGAAATCACCCCAGAGAACAAAAAATTCGCTTCCAACCAAATGGCTCCAGATCACAGAAAACAAGCTTCCAACGAAATGACCCACTACTTCAAAAAATTACTTCAATTGATAAAACCAGAGAACACAAAAAATTCTCTTCCAACGACATTACCCCAGAAGACAAAAAATTCTTTTCCAAAGAAATGTCCTGAGAACACAAAAAATTCACTTGCAACGAAATCACCCGAAAACACAAAAAAATTCATTTCCAACGAAATCACACCAGAGCACAAAAAATTCGCTTCCAACGAAATGACTCCAGAGCACAGAAAACATGCTTCCAATGAAATGACCCCCTACTTCAAAAATTTGCTTCCATCGAAAAAACCGGAGAACACAAAAAATTCTCTTCCAAAGACATTACCCCAGAAGACAAAAAATTCTTTTCCAAAGAAATCTCCTGAGAACATAAATATTTGCTTCCAAAGATATCATCCCAGAGCACAAAAAAATCGCATCCAACGAAATCACCCTAGAACGCAAAAATTCCCTTTCAACGAAATCAGCCGTGAACACAAAAAATTCGCTTCCAACGAAATGACTCCAGAATACAAAAAATTCGCTTGCAATGAAATCTCCTGAGAACACAAATATTCGCTTCCAACGAAATCACCCCAGAGCACAAAAAATTAGCTTCCAACGAAATGACTCCAGAGCACAGAAAACACGCTTCCAAAGAAATGACCCCCTACTTCAAAAATTTGCTTCCATCGCAAAAAATGGAGAACACAAAAAATTCTCGTCCAACGATATTACCCCAGAAGACAAAAAATTCTTTTCCAACGAAATCTCCTGAGAATATAAATATTCGCTTCCAAAGATATCATCCCAGAGCACAAAAAATTTGCTTCCGAAGAAATCACCCCAGAGCACAAAAAATTCACTTCCAACGAAATGACTCCAGAACACAGAAAACACGCTTCCAACGAAATGACACCCTACTTCAAAAATTTGCTTCCATCGAAAAAAATGGAGAACACAAAAAATTCTCGTCCAAAGATATTACCCCAGAAGACAAAAAATTCTTTTCCAAGGAAATCTCCTGAGAATGTAAATATTCGCTTCCAAAGATATCATCACAGAGCACAAAAAATTCGCTTCCAATGAAATCACCCCAGAGCACAAAAAATTCGCTTCCAACGAAATGACTCCAGAACACAGAAAACACGCTTCCAACGAAATGACACCCTACTTCAAAAATTTGCTTCCATCGAAAAAAATGGAGAACACAAAAATTTCTCGTCCAACAATATTACCCCAGAAGACAAAAAATTCTTTTCCAAGGAAATCTCCTGAGAATATAAATATTCGCTTCCAAAGATATCTTCCCAGAGCAAAAAAAAATTGCTTACAACGAAATTACCCTAGAATGCAAAAATTCACTTTCAAAGAAACCACCCGAGAACCCAAAAAATTCGCTTCCAAAGAAATTACTCCAGAACAAAAAAAATTCGCTTGCAACAAAATCTCCAGAGAACACAAATATTCGCTTCCAAAGATATCATCCCAGAGGACAAAAAAATTGGCTTCCAACAAAATCACCCTAGAACACAAAAATTCTCTATCATGGAAATCACCCGAGAACACAAAAAAATCGCTTCCAAAGAAATCACCCTAGAACGCAAAAATTCCCTTTCAACGAAATCAGCCGTGAACACAAAAAATTCGCTTCCAACGAAATGACTCCAGAATACAAAAAATTCGCTTGCAATGAAATCTCCTGAGAACACAAATATTCGCTTCCAACGAAATCACCCCACAGCACAAAAAATTTGCTTCCAACGAAATCATCCCAGAACACCAAAAATTCCCTTTCAACGAAATCACCCCAGAACACAAAAAATTCGCTTCCAACGAAATCAACCCAGAGCACAAAAAATTCGCTTCCAACGAAATGAATCCAGAGGTCTGAAAACATGCTTCCAACGAAATGACCTCCTACTTCAAAACGTTGCTTCCATCGAAAAGTCCTGAGAGCACAAAAATTTCTATTCCATCGAAATTACCCCAGAACACAAAAAATTCGCTTCCAACGAAATCTCCTGAGAACAAAAATATTCGCTTCCAAAGAAAACATCCCACAGCACAAAAAATTCGCTTCCAATGAAAGGAGTCCCTACTTCAAAAATTTGCTTCTATCGAAAAGTCCTGAGAGCACAAAAATTTCTATTCCATCGAAATTACCCCAGAATACAAAAAATTCGCTTGCAACGAAATCTCCTGAGAACACAAACATTCGCTTCCAAAGAAAACATCCCAGAGCACAAAAAATTCGCTTCCAACAAAATGAGTCCAGAGCACAGAAAACACGCTTCCAATGAAGTGACTCCAAAACACAAAAAATTCGCTTTCAACGAAATCACCCGAGAACATAAAAAATTCGCTTCCATCGAAATCACCATAGAAGACAAAAAACTCGCTTCCAACCAAATCACTCCAGAGTACAAAATATTCGCTTCCAACAAAATCACCCCAGACTACAAAAAATTCTCTTCCAACGAAATGACTCCAGAGCACAGAAAACACGCTTCCAAGGAAATGATCCCATACTTCAAAAATTGGCATCCATCGAAATCACCCGAGAACACAAAAAATTCACTTCCAACGAAATTATCCCAGAACACAGAAAATGCGCTACCAACGAAATCACCCCAGAGCACAAAAAATTCGCTTACAACGAAATGACTCCAGAGCACAGAAAACACGCTTCCAACTAAATGATTCCCTACTTCAAAAATTTGCTTCCATCGAAAAATCCTGAGAGCATAAATATTTCTATTCCATCGAAATTACCCCAGAACACAAAAAATTCACTTCCAACGAAATCTACTGAGAACACGGAAATATTTGCTTCCAAAGAAAACATCACAGAGCACAAAAAATTCGCTTCCAACAAAATGACTCCAGAGCACAGAAAACACGCTTCCAATGAAATGACTCCAGAACAGAAAAAATTCGCTTTCAACGAAATCACTCTAAAACATAAAAAATTCGCTTCCATCGAAATCACCATAGAAGACAAAAAATTCGCTTCCAACCAAACCACTCCAGAGCACAAAAAATTTGCTTCCAACGAAATCACCCTAGAACATAAAAAATTCCCTTTCAATGAAATTACCCCAAAATACAAAACATTCGCTTCCAACGAAATCTCCTGAGAACACAAATATTCGCTTCCAAAGAAAACATTGCAGAGCACAAAAATTTCACTTCCAACGAAATCACCCCAGAACACCAAAATTTCCCTTTCAACGAAATCACCCCAGAACACAAAAAATTCGCTTCCAAAGAAATTAACCCGGAGCACAAAAAATTCGCTTCCAACGAAATTACTCCAGAGCTCCGAAAACATGCTTCCAACGAAATGACCTCCTACTTCAAAAATTTACTTCCATCGAAAAAACCGGAGAACAGACAAAATTCGCTTGCAACGAAATCTTCTGAGAACACAAATATTCGCTTACAACGAAATCTCCCCAGAAAACAAAATATTCGCTTCCAACAAAATGACTCCAGAGCACAGAAAACACGCTTCGAACGAAATGATACCATACTTCAAAAATTTGTTTCTGTTGAAATCATCTGAGAACACAAAAAATTCCCTTCCAAAGAAATGACTCCAGAGCACAGAAAACTCGTTTCGAACGAAATGACCCCTTACTTCAAGAATTTGCTTCCATTGAAGAAACCGGAGAACACAAAAAATTCTCTTCCAACGATATTACCCCTAAAGAGAAAAAATTCTTTTCCAATGAAATCTTCTGAGAACACAAATATTCGCTTACAACGAAATCTCCCCAGAAAACAAAATATTCGCTTCCAACGAAATCACCCCAGAGCACAAAAAATTCGCTTCCAATGAAATGACTTCAGAGCAAAGAAAACACGCTTCCAACGATATGGCCCCCTACTTCAAAAATTTGCTTCCATCGAAAAAACCGGAGAACACAAAAAATTCTCTTCCAACCATATTACCCCAGAAGACAAAAAATTCTTGTCCAAAGAAATCTCCTGAGAACAAAAATATTCGCTTCCAACATAATCACCCTAGAACACAAAAAATTCCCTTTCAACGAAATCACCAGAGAACACAAAAAGATTATGTCCAACGAAATTACTACAGAACGGAAAATATTTGCTTCCATTGAAATCAAAGCAGAACACAAAATATTCGATTCCAAAGAAATCACCCTAGAACACAAAAAATTCCCTTTCAACGAAATCACCGGAGAACACAAAAAATTCGCTTCCAACGAAATGACTCCAGAGCACAGAAAACATGCTTCAAATGAAATGACCCCAGAACACAAAAAATTCCCTTCCAAGAAAATCACCCTAGAACATAAAACCCTCACTTCCTTTGAAATCACCACAGAAGACAAAAAATGCGCTTCCAACCAAATCACCCAAGAGCACAAAAAATTCGCTTCCAACGAAATCACCCTAGAACACAAAAAATTTGCTTGCAACGAAATCTCCTGAGAACACAAATATTCGCTTCCAATGAAATCACCCCAGAGCACAAAAAATTCGCTTCCAACAAAATGACTCCAGAGCACAGAAAACACGCTTCCAACGAAATGACCCCCTACTTCAAAAATTTGCTTCCATTAAAAAATCCTGAGCACACAAAAATTTCTCTTCCAACGAAATCACCCCAGAACACAAAAAATTTGCTTCCAACGAAATGACCCCATTCTTCAAAAATTTGCTTCCATCTCAATCACCTGAGAACACAAAAAATTCGCTTCCGAAGAAATCAACCCAGAGCACAAAAAATTCGCATCCAACAAAATGACTCCAGGGCACAGAAAACAGGCTTCCAACGAAATGACCCACTACTTCAAAAATTTGTTTCCATCGAAATCAACTGAGAACACCAAAAATTCGCACCAAAAAAATTAGCCCAAAAAACAAAAAATTTGCTTGCAACGAAATCTCCTGAGAACACAAATATTCACTTCCAACAAAATCACCCCAGAGCACAAAAAATTCGCTTCCAAAGAAATGACTCCAGAGCATAGAAAACACGCGTCCAACAAAATGACGCCATACTTCAAAAATTTGCTACCATCGAAATCACCCCAGAACACAAAAAATTTGCTTCCAACGAAATTTCCCCAGAAGACAAAAAATTCTTTTGCAACGAAATCTCCTGAGAAAACAAATATTCGTTCTCAAAGATATCATCCCAGAGCACAAAAATTTCTCTTCCAAAGAAATCACCCTACAACACATAAATTCCTTTTCATTGAAATCCCCCGAGAACACAAAAAATTCGCTTCCAAAGAAATCACCCCAGAACACAGAAAATTCGCTTGCAATGAAATCTCCTGAGAACACAAAAAATTCGCTTCCAACGAAATCACCCCAGAGCACAAAAAATTCGTTTCCAACGAAATGACTCCAGAGCACAGAAAACACGCTTCGAATGAAATGACCCGAGAACACAAATTTTCCCTTCCAACGAAATCACCCTAGAACATAAAAAAATCGCTTCTATCGAAATCACCACAGAGACAAAAAATTCGCTTCCAACAAAATCACCCCAGAGCACAATAAATTCGCTTCCAACAAAATCACCCCAAAGCAGAAAAAATTTGCTTCCAAAGAAATGTCCGTATACTTCAAAAATTTGCTTCCATTGAAATCACATGAGGACACAAAAAATTTGCTTCCAAACCAATTACCCCACACCACAAAAAAGTCGCTTGCAACGAAATCTTCTGAGAACACAAATATTTGCTTCCATCGAACTCACCCCAGAACACAAAAAATTCGCTTCAAAAGAAATGACTCCAGAGCACAGAAAACACACTTCCAACGAAATGATCCCATACTTCAAAAATTTCCTACAATCGAAATCACCCCAGAACACAAAAAATTCGTTTCCAACGAAGTTACCCCAGAACACAAAAAATTCGCTTCCAACGAAGTTACCCCAGAACACAAAAAATTCGCTTCCAACAAAATGACTCTACAGCACAGAAAACACGCTTCCAACTAAATGACCCCCTATTTTAAAAATTTGCTTCCATCCAAAAAACCGGAGAACACAAAAAAATCTTCCAACAATATTGCCCCAGAAGACAAAAAATTCTTTTCCAACAAAATCTCCTGAGAACATAAATATTCGCTTCCAAAGATATCATCACAGAGTAGAAAAAAATTGCTTCCAACGAAATCACCCTAGAACACAAAAATTCCCTTTCAACGAAACCCCCGAGAACACAAAAAAATTTGCTTCCAACGAAATCACCCCAGAGCACAAAAAATTCGCTTCCAAAGATATGACTCCAGAGCACAGAAAGCACGCTTCCAATGAAATGACCGCTGAACACAAAAAATTCGCCTCCAACGAAATCACCCTAAAACATAAAAAATTCGCTTCCATCGAAATCACCACAGAAGACAAAAAATTCGCTTCCAACCAAATCACCCCAGAGCACAAAAAATTCGCTTAGAACGAAATCACCCCAGAGCACAAAAAATTCGCTTCCAACAAAATGACTCCAGAGCACAGAAAACACGCTTCCAAAGAAATGACCCCATATTTCAAAATTTGCTTCCATTGAAATCACCCAAGAACACAAAAAATTTGCATCCAAAGAAATTACCCCAGAACACAAAAAAATTCTCTTCCAACGAAATCTCCTGATAACACAAATATTCTCTTCCAAGGAAATCATCCCAGAGCACAAAAAAATTCGCTTCCAACAAAATTACCCTAGAACACAAAAAATTCGCTTTCAACGAAATCACCCGAGAACACTAAAAGTTCACTTCCAACAAAATTACCACAGAACAGAAAAAATTTTCTTCCATCGAAATCACCCCAGAACACAAAAAATTCACTTCCAAAGCAATCACGCTAGAACACAAAAAATGAGCTATAAACGAAATCACCTGAGAACACAAAAAATTCGCTTACAACAAAATCACCACAGAGCACAAAATATTCGCTTCCAATGAAATGACTCCAAAGCACAGAAAACATGCTTCCAATGAAAGGAACCAAGAACACAAAAAATTCGCTTCGAACGAAGTTACCCCAGAACACAAAAATTCGCTTCCAACGAAATCACCCCAGAACACAAAAAATTCGCTTAAAACGAAATGACTCCATAGCACAGAAAACACGCTTCCAACGCAATGACCCCCTACTTCAAAAATTTGCTTCCATGGAAATACCGGAAAACACAAACAATTCTCTTCTAACGATATTACCCCAGAAGACAAAAAATTCTTTTCCAACGAAATCTACTGAGAACAAAAATATTCGCTTCCAAAGATATCATCCCAGAGCACAAAAAATTCGCTTCCAAAGAAAGCACCCTTGAACACAAAAATTCCCTTTCAACGAAACCCCCGAGAACACAAAAAAATTTGCTTCCAACGAAATCACCCCAGAGCACAAAAAATTCGCTTCCAAAGATATGACTCCAGAGCACAGAAAGCACGCTTCCAATGAAATGACCGCTGAACACAAAAAATTCGCCTCCAACGAAATCACCCTAAAACATAAAAAAATTCGCTTCCATCGAAATCACCACAGAAGACAAAAAATTCGCTTCCAACCAAATCACCCCAGAGCACAAAAAATTCGCTTAGAACGAAATCACCCCAGAGCACAAAAAATTCGCTTCCAACAAAATGACTCCAGAGCACAGAAAACACGCTTCCAAAGAAATGACCCCATATTTCAAAATTTGCTTCCATTGAAATCACCCAAGAACACAAAAAATTTGCATCCAAAGAAATTACCCCAGAACACAAAAAAATTCTCTTCCAACGAAATCTCCTGATAACACAAATATTCGCTTCCAAGGAAATCATCCCAGAGCACAAAAAAATTCGCTTCCAACAAAATTACCCTAGAACACAAAAAATTCGCTTTTAACGAAATCACCCGAGAACACTAAAAGTTCACTTCCAACAAAATTACCACAGAACAGAAAAAATTTTCTTCCATCGAAATCACCCCAGAACACAAAAAATTCACTTCCAAAGCAATCACGCTAGAACACAAAAAATGAGCTATAAACGAAATCACCTGAGAACACAAAAAATTCGCTTACAACAAAATCACCACAGAGCACAAAATATTCGCTTCCAATGAAATGACTCCAAAGCACAGAAAACATGCTTCCAATGAAAGGAACCCAGAACACAAAAAATTCGCTTCGAACGAAGTTACCCCAGAACACAAAAATTCGCTTCCAACGAAATCACCCCAGAACACAAAAAATTCGCTTCCAACGAAATGACTCCATAGCACAGAAAACACGCTTCCAACGCAATGACCCCCTACTTCAAAAATTTGCTTCCATGGAAATACCGGAAAACAAAAACAATTCTCTTCTAACGATATTACCCCAGAAGACAAAAAATTCTTTTCCAACGAAATCTACTGAGAACAAAAATATTCGCTTCCAAAGATATCATCCCAGAGCACAAAAAATTCGCTTCCAAAGAAAGCACCCTTGAACACAAAAATTCCCTTTCAACGAAATCACCCGAGAACAAAAAAAATACGCTTCCAACGAAATCACCCCACAACACAAAAAATTCGCTTGCAACGAAATCTCCTGAGAACACAAATATTAGCTTCCAACGAAATACCCCAGAACACAAAAAATTCGCTTTCAATGAAATCACCACAGAACACAAAAAATATGCTTCCAACGAAATGACTCCAGAGCACAGAAAACATGCTTCCAACGAAATGACCCCCTACTTCAAAAAATTGCTTCCATGGAAATACCGGAAAACAAAAAAATTCTCTTCTAATGATATTACCCCAGAAGACAAAAAATTCTTTTCCAACGAAATCTCCTGAGAACACAAATATTCGCTTCCAAAGATATCATCACAGAGCACAAAAAATTCGATTCCAAAGAAATCGCCCAAGAACAAAAAAATTCCCTTTCAAAAAAATCACCTGAGAACACTAAAAATTCGCTTCCAACGAAATCACCCTAAAACAGAAAAATACCCTTTCAACGAAATCACCCAAGAACACAAAAAATTCGCTTCCAACGAAATCACCGCAGAACACAAAAAATTCCCTCGCAACGAAATCTCCTGAGAACACAAATATTCGCTTCCAACGAAATCACCCCAGAGCACAAAAAAATTTGCTTCCAATGAAATGACTCCAGAGCACACAAAACACGCTTCCAATGAAATGACCCCAGAACACAAAAAATTCCCTTCCAACGAAATCAACCTAGAATATAAAACACTCGCTGCCTTCGAAATCACCACAGAAGACAAAAAATTCACTTCCAACCAAATCACCCAAGAGCACAAAAAATTCCCTTCCAACGAAATCACCCTAGAACAAAAAAAAATCGATTTCAACGAAATCACCCGAGAACACAAAAAATTTGCTTCCAACGACATTACCCCAGAAGACAAAAAATTCTTTTCCAACGAAATCTCCTGAGAACACAAATATTAGTTTCTAAAGATATCATCCCAGTGCAAAAAAATCGCTTCCAACGAAATCACCCTAGAATGCAAAAATTCCCTTTCAAAGAAATCACGCGAGAACACAAAAAATTCGCTTCCAAAGAAATCACCCCAGAGCACAAAAAATTCGCTTCCAACGAAATGACTCCTAAGCACCGGAAACACGCTTCCAACGAAATGACCCCATACTTCAAAAAATTGCTTCCATCGAAAAAACCGGAGAACACAAAAAATTCTCTTCCAACGACATTACCCCCAAGACAAAAAATTCTTTTCCAACGAAATCTCCTGAGAACACAAATATTCCCTTCCAAAGATATCATCCCAGAGCACAAAAAATTCGCTTCCAACGAAATCACCCAAGAACGCAAAAATTCCCTTTCAAAGAAATCACGCGAGAAACACAAAAAATTCGCTTCCAAGGAAATTACTCAAGAACACAAAAAATTCGCTTGAAAAGAAATCTCCTGAGAACTCAAATATTCCCTTCCAACGAAATCACCCCAGAGTACAAAAAATTCACTTCCAACTAAATGACTCCAGATCACAGAAAACACGCTTCCAACGAAATGACCCACTACTTCAAAATATTGCTTCCATCGAAAAAAGTGGAGAACACAAAAAATTCTCTTCCAACGACATTATCCCAGAAGACCAAAAATTCTTTTCCAACGAAATCTCCTGAGAACACAAAAAATTCACTTGCAACGAAATCTCCTGAGAACACAAATATTCGCTTCCAACGAAATCACCCCAGAACACAAAAAATTCGCTTCGAAAAAAATTACTCCAGAGCACAGAAAACAAGCTTCCAACGAAATGACCCACTACTTCAAAAAATTGCTTCCATTGATAAAACCGGAGAACACAAAAAATTCTCTTCCAATGACATTACCCCAGAAGGCAAAAAATTCTTTTCCAACGAAATCTCCTGAGAAAACAAATATTCACTTCCAAAGATATCATCCCAGAGCACAAAAAATTCGCTTCCAACAAAATCACCCTAGAACACAAAAATTCACTTGCAATGAAATCACCCGAGAATACAAAAAATTCACTTCCAACGGAATCAACCCAGAGCACAAAAATTCGCTTCCAACAAAATTATCCTAGAACACAAAATTTCCCTTTCAACGAAATGACCTGAGAACACAAAAAATTCGCTTCAAACGATATTACCCCAGAAGACAAAAAAATTGTTTTCAAACGAAATCTCATGAAAACACAAATATTTGCTTCCAAAGATATCATCCCAAAGCACAAAAAATTCGATTCTAATGAAATGACTCCAGAGCACCAAAAACACGCTTCCAACGAAATAACCCCCATCTTCAAAAATTTTCTTCCATCCACAAAATCGGAGAACACAAAGAATTCTCTTCCAACGATATTACCCCAGAAGGCAAAAAATTCTTTTCCAATGAAATCTTCTGAGAAAACAAATATTCGCTTCCAAAGATATCATCCCAGAGCACAAAAAATTTGCTTCCAACGAAATCACCCTAGAACACTATAATTCCCTTTCAACAAAAGCACCCGAGAACACAAAAAATTCGCTTCCAAAGAAATCACCCCAGAACACAAAAAATTCGCTTCCAACGAAATCACCCCAGAGCACAAAAAATTCGTTTCCAAAGAAATGACTCCAGAGCACAGAAAACACGCTTCCAAGAAATGACCTACTACTTCAAAAAATTGCTTCAATTGATAAAACCGGAGAACACAGAAAATTCTCTTCCAACGACATTACCCCAGAAGACAAAAATTCTTTTCCAATGAAATCTCCTGAGAATATAAATATTCGCTTCCAAAGATATCATCCCAGAGCACAAAAAATTTGCTTCCAACGAAATCACCCCAGAGCACAAAAAATTCGCTTCCAACGAAATGACTCCAGAACACAGAAAACACGCTTCCAACGAAAGGACACCCTACTTCAAAAATTTGCTTCCATCGAAAAAAATGGAGAACACAAAAAATTCTCGTCCAAAGATATTACCCCAGAAGACAAAAAATTCTTTTCCAACGAAATCTCCTGAGAACACAAATATTAGTTTCTAAAGATAACATCCCAGTGCAAAAAAATCGCTTCCAACGAAATCACCCTAGAATGCAAAAATTCCCTTTCAACGAAATTACTCGAGAACCCAAAAAATTCGCTTCCAACGATCTTACCCCAGAACACAAAAAATTCTTTTCCAACGAAATCTCCTGAGAACACAAATATTTGCTTCCAAAGATATCATCCCAGAGCACAAAAAATTCGCTTCCAACGAAATCACCGAAGAACACAAAAATTCCCTTTTAAAGATATCACGCGAGAACACAAAACATTCGCTTCGAAGGAAATTACTCCAGAACACAAAAAATTCGCTTGCAACGAAATCTCCTGAGAACACAAATATTTGATTCCAAAGAAATGAGCCCAAAGCAATAGAAATTTGATTCCAACGAAATGACTCCAGAGCACAGAAAACACGCTTCCAACGAAATGACCCACTACTTCAAAAATTTGCTTCCATCGAAAAAAACGGAGATCACAAAAAATTCTCTTCCTACGACATTACCCCAAAAGACAAAAAATTCTTTTCCAAAGAAATCTCCTGAGCACACAAATATTCGCTTCCAAAGATATCATCACAGAGCACAAAAAATTCGCTTCCAACGAAATCACCCAAGAACGCAAAAATTCCCTTTTGAAGAAATCACGCGAGAACACAAAAAATTGGCTTCCAAGGAAATTACTCCAGAACACAAAAAATTTGCTTGCAACGAAATCTCCTGAGAATACAAATATTCGCTTCCAAAGAAATGAGCCCAGAGCACCAGAAATTTGATTCCAACGAAATGACTCCAGAGCACAGAAAACACGCTTCCAACGAAATGACCCACTACTTCAAAAATTTGCTTCCATCGAAAAAACTGGAGAACACAAAAAATTCTCTTCCAACGAAATTACCCCAGAAGACAAAAAATTCTTTTCCAACGAAATCTCCTGAGAACACAAATATTCGCTTCCAATGATATCAGCCCAGAAAACAAAAAATTTGCTTCCAACGAAATCACCCCAGAGCACAGAAAATTCGCTTCCAACGAAATGACTCCAGAGCACAGAAAACATGCTTCCAATGAAATGACCCCCTACTTAAAAATTTTGCTTCCATCAAAAAACCAGAGAAAACAAAAAATTCTCTTCCAACGACATTACCCCAGAAGACAAAAAATTCTTTTCCAACGAAATCTCCTGAGAATATAAATATTCGCTTCCAAAGATATCATCCCAGAGCACAAAAAATTTGCTTCCAACGAAATCACCCCAGAGCACAAAAAATTCGCTTCCAACGAAATGACTCCAGAACACAGAAAACACGCTTCCAACGAAAGGACACCCTACTTCAAAAATTTGCTTCCATCGAAAAAAATGGAGAACTCAAAAAATTCTCGTCCAAAGATATTACCCCAGAAGACAAAAAATTCTTTTCCAACGAAATCTCCTGAGAACACAAATATTAGTTTCTAAAGATAACATCCCAGTGCAAAAAAATCGCTTCCAACGAAATCACCCTAGAATGCAAAAATTCCCTTTCAATGAAATTACTCGAGAACCCAAAAAATTCGCTTCCAACGATCTTACCCCAGAACACAAAAAATTCTTTTCCAACGAAATCTCCTGAGAACACAAATATTTGCTTCCAAAGATATCATCCCAGAGCACAAAAAATTCGCTTCCAACGAAATCACCGAAGAACACAAAAATTCCCTTTTAAAGATATCACGCGAGAACACAAAACATTCGCTTCGAAGGAAATTACTCCAGAACACAAAAAATTCGCTTGCAACGAAATCTCCTGAGAACACAAATATTTGATTCCAAAGAAATGAGCCCAAAGCAATAGAAATTTGATTCCAACGAAATGACTCCAGAGCACAGAAAACAAGCTTCCAACGAAATGACCCACTACTTCAAAAATTTGCTTCCATCGAAAAAAACGGAGATCACAAAAAATTCTCTTCCTACGACATTACCCCAAAAGACAAAAAATTCTTTTCCAAAGAAATCTCCTGAGCACACAAATATTCGCTTCCAAAGATATCATCACAGAGCACAAAAAATTCGCTTCCAACGAAATCACCCAAGAACGCAAAAATTCCCTTTTGAAGAAATCACGCGAGAACACAAAAAATTGGCTTCCAAGGAAATTACTCCAGAACACAAAAAATTTGCTTGCAACGAAATCTCCTGAGAATACAAATATTCGCTTCCAAAGAAATGAGCCCAGAGCACCAGAAATTTGATTCCAACGAAATGACTCCAGAGCACAGAAAACACGCTTCCAACGAAATGACCCACTACTTCAAAAATTTGCTTCCATCGAAAAAACTGGAGAACACAAAAAATTCTCTTCCAACGAAATTACCCCAGAAGACAAAAAATTCTTTTCCAACGAAATCTCCTGAGAACACAAATATTCGCTTCCAATGATATCAGCCCAGAAAACAAAAAATTTGCTTCCAACGAAATCACCCCAGAGCACAGAAAATTCGCTTCCAACGAAATGACTCCAGAGCACAGAAAACATGCTTCCAATGAAATGACCCCCTACTTAAAAATTTTGCTTCCATCAAAAAACCAGAGAAAACAAAAAATTCTCTTCCAACGACATTACCCCAGAAGACAAAAAATTCTTTTCCAACGAAATCTCCTGAGAATATAAATATTCGCTTCCAAAGATATCATCCCAGAGCACAAAAAATTTGCTTCCAACGAAATCACCCCAGAGCACAAAAAATTCGCTTCCAACGAAATGACTCCAGAACACAGAAAACACGCTTCCAACGAAAGGACACCCTACTTCAAAAATTTGCTTCCATCGAAAAAAATGGAGAACTCAAAAAATTCTCGTCCAAAGATATTACCCCAGAAGACAAAAAATTCTTTTCCAACGAAATCTCCTGAGAACACAAATATTAGTTTCTAAAGATAACATCCCAGTGCAAAAAAATCGCTTCCAACGAAATCACCCTAGAATGCAAAAATTCCCTTTCAATGAAATTACTCGAGAACCCAAAAAATTCGCTTCCAACGATCTTACCCCAGAACACAAAAAATTCTTTTCCAACGAAATCTCCTGAGAACACAAATATTTGCTTCCAAAGATATCATCCCAGAGCACAAAAAATTCGCTTCCAACGAAATCACCGAAGAACACAAAAATTCCCTTTTAAAGATATCACGCGAGAACACAAAACATTCGCTTCGAAGGAAATTACTCCAGAACACAAAAAATTCGCTTGCAACGAAATCTCCTGAGAACACAAATATTTGATTCCAAAGAAATGAGCCCAAAGCAATAGAAATTTGATTCCAACGAAATGACTCCAGAGCACAGAAAACAAGCTTCCAACGAAATGACCCACTACTTCAAAAATTTGCTTCCATCGAAAAAAACGGAGATCACAAAAAATTCTCTTCCTACGACATTACCCCAAAAGACAAAAAATTCTTTTCCAAAGAAATCTCCTGAGCACACAAATATTCGCTTCCAAACATATCATCACAGAGCACAAAAAATTCGCTTCCAACGAAATCACCCTAGAACACTATAATTCCCTTTCAACAAAAGCACCCGAGAACACAAAAAATTCGCTTCCAAAGAAATCACCCCAGAACACAAAAAATTCGCTTCCAACGAAATCACCCCAGAGCACAAAAAATTCGTTTCCAAAGAAATGACTCCAGAGCACAGAAAACACGCTTCCAAGAAATGACCTACTACTTCAAAAAATTGCTTCAATTGATAAAACCGGAGAACACAGAAAATTCTCTTCCAACGACATTACCCCAGAAGACAAAAATTCTTTTCCAATGAAATCTCCTGAGAATATAAATATTCGCTTCCAAAGATATCATCCCAGAGCACAAAAAATTTGCTTCCAACGAAATCACCCCAGAGCACAAAAAATTCGCTTCCAACGAAATGACTCCAGAACACAGAAAACACGCTTCCAACGAAAGGACACCCTACTTCAAAAATTTGCTTCCATCGAAAAAAATGGAGAACACAAAAAATTCTCGTCCAAAGATATTACCCCAGAAGACAAAAAATTCTTTTCCAACGAAATCTCCTGAGAACACAAATATTAGTTTCTAAAGATAACATCCCAGTGCAAAAAAATCGCTTCCAACGAAATCACCCTAGAATTCAAAAATTCCCTTTCAACGAAATTACTCGAGAACCCAAAAAATTTGCTTCCAACAATCTTACCCCAGAACACAAAAAATTCTTTTCCAACGAAATCGCCTGAGAACACAAATATTTGCTTCCAAAGATATCATCCCAGAGCACAAAAAATTCGCTTCCAACGAAATCACCGAAGAACGCAAAAATTCCCTTTTAAAGATATCACGCGAGAACACAAAAAATTCGCTTCCAAGGAAATTACTCCAGAACACAAAAAATTCGCTTGCAACGAAATCTCCTGAGAACACAAATATTTGATTCCAAAGAAATGAGCCCAAAGCACCAGAAATTTGATTCCAACGAAATGACTCCAGAGCACAGAAAACACGCTTCCAACGAAATGACCCACTACTTTAAAAATTTGCTTCCATCGAAAAAACGGAGATCACAAAAAATTCTCTTCCTACGACATTACCCCAAAAGACCAAAAATTCTTTTCCAAAGAAATCTCCTGAGCACACAAATATTCGCTTCCAAAGATATCATCACAGAGCACAAAAAATTCGGTTCCAAAGAAATCACCCAAGAACGCAAAAATTCCCTTTTAAAGAAATCACACGAGAACACAAAAAATTCGCTTCCAAGGAAATTACTCCAGAACACAAAAATTTGCTTGCAACGAAATCTCCTGAGAATACAAATATTCGCTTCCAAAGAAATGAGCCCAGAGCACCAGAAATTTGATTCCAACAAAATGACTCCAGAGCACAGAAAACACGCTTCCAACGAAATGACCCACTACTTCAAAAATTTGCTTCCTTCGAAATAACCGAAGAACACAAAAAATTTCTCTTCCAACGAAATTACCCCAGAAGACAAAAAATTCTTTTCCAACGAAATCTCCTGAGAACACAAATATTCGCTTACAATGATATCAGCCCAGAGCACAAAAATTTGCTTCCAACGAAATCACCCCAGAGCACAGAAAATTCGCTTCCAATGAAATGACTCCAGAGCACAGAAAACATGCTTCCAATGAAATGACCCCCTACTTAAAAATTTTGCTTCCATCAAAAAACCAGAGAAAACAAAAAATTCTCTTCCAACGATACTACCCCAGAAGACAAAAAATACTTTTCCAAAGAAAACTCCTGAGAAGACAAATATTCGCTTCCAACGATATCACCCCAGAGTACAAAAAATTCGCTTCCAACCAAATGACTCCAGATCACAGAAAACACGCTTCCAACGAAATGACCCACTACTTCAAAACATTGCTTCAATTGATAAAACCGGAGAACACAAAAAATTCTCTTCCAACGACATTACCCCAGAAGACCAAAAATTCTTTTTCAATGAAATTTCCTGAGAACACAAAAAATTCACTTGCAACGAAATCTCCTGAGAACACAAATATTCGCTTCCAACGAAATCACCCCAGAGAACAAAAAATTCGCTTCGAACAAAATGAATCCCGAGCACAGAAAACAAGCTTCCAACGAAATGACCCACTACTTCAAAAAATTGCTTCAATTGATAAAACCGGAGAACACAAAAAATTCTCTTTCAACGACATTACCCCAGAAGACAAAAAATTCTTTTCCAACGAAATCTCCTGAGAATATAAATATTCGCTTCCAAAGATATCATCCCAGAGCACAAAAAATTCGCTTCCAACGAAATCACACCAGAGAACAAAAAATTCGCTTCCAACCAAATGACTCCAGATCACAGAAAACAAGCTTCCAACGAAATGACCCACTACTTCAAAAAATTGCTTCAATTGATAAAACCAGAGAACACAAAAAATTCTCTTCCAACGACATTACCCCAGAAGACAAAAAATTCTTTTCCAAAGAAATGTCCTGAGAACACAAAAAATTCACTTGCAACGAAATCACCCGAAAACACAAAAAAATTCATTTCCAACGAAATCACACCAGAGCACAAAAAATTCGCTTCCAACGAAATGACTCCAGAGCACAGAAAACATGCTTCCAATGAAATGACCCCCTACTTCAAAAATTTGCTTCCATCGAAAAAACCGGAGAACACAAAAAATTCTCTTCCAAAGACATTACCCCAGAAGACAAAAAATTCTTTTCCAAAGAAATCTCCTGAGAACATAAATATTTGCTTCCAAAGATATCATCCCAGAGCACAAAAAAATCGCATCCAACGAAATCACCCTAGAACGCAAAAATTCCCTTTCAACGAAATCAGCCGTGAACACAAAAAATTCGCTTCCAACGAAATGACTCCAGAATACAAAAAATTCGCTTGCAATGAAATCTCCTGAGAACACAAATATTCGCTTCCAACGAAATCACCCCAGAGCACAAAAAATTCACTTCCAACGAAATGACTCCAGAACACAGAAAACACGCTTCCAACGAAATGACACCCTACTTCAAAAATTTGCTTCCATCCAAAAAAATGGAGAACACAAAAAATTCTCGTCCAAAGATATTACCCCAGAAGACAAAAAATTCTTTTCCAAGGAAATCTCCTGAGAATGTAAATATTCGCTTCCAAAGATATCATCACAGAGCACAAAAAATTCGCTTCCAACGAAATCACCCTAGAAGGCAAAAATTCACTTTCAACGACATCACCCGAGAACACAAAAAATTCGCTTCCAACGAAATCACCCAAGTGCACAAATAATTCGCTTCCAACGAAATCACTCCAGAGCACAGAAAACACGCTTCCAATGAAATGACCCCCTACTTAAAAAATTTGCTTTCATCGGAAAAACCGGAGAACAAAAAAATTCGGTTTCAACGAAATTACCCCACAACAGAAAAAATTCGCTTCCAACGAAATCACCCCAGAGAACAAAAAATTCGCTTCCAACTAAATGACTCCAGAGCACAGAAAACATGCTTCCAATGAAATGACGCCCTACTTCAAAAATTTGTTTCCATCGAAAAAACCGGAGAAAACAAAAAATTCTCTTCCAATGATATTAACCCAAAAGACAAAAAATTCTTTTCCAACGAAATCTCCTGAGAACACAAATATTCGCTTCCAATGATATCTTCGCAGAGCACAAAAAATTCGCTTCCAAGGAAATCACCCTAGAACACAAAAATTCCCTTTCAACGATATCACACGAGAACACAAAAAATTCGCTTCTAAAGAAATCACCCCAGAGCACAAAAAATTCGCTTTCAACGAAATGACTCCTGAGCACCGGAAATACGCTTCCAACGAAATGACCCCCTACTTCAAAAAATTGCTTCCATCGAAAAAACCGGAGAACACAAAAAATTCTCTTCCAACGACATTACCCCCGAAGACAAAAAATTCTTTTCCATTGAAATCTCCTTAGAACACAAATATTCGCTTCCAAAGATATCATCCCAGAGCACAAAAAATCATTTCAATGAAATCTCCCTAGAACGCAAAAATTCCCTTTCAACGAAATCACCCGATAACCCAAAAAATTCGCTTCCAACGAAATCACCCCAGAGCACAAAAAATTTGCTTCCAATGAAATCACCCTAGAACACAAAAACTCCCTTTCAACGAAATCACCCGAGAAAACAAAAAACTCGCTTCCAACAAAATTACACCAGAACACAAAAAATTCGCTTTCAACGAAATTGTTCCAGAGCACAGAAAACATGCTTCCAACTAAATGACACGTTACTTCACAATTTGTTTCCATCGAAAAAACCGGAGAACACAAATAATCTCTTCCAACGATATTACCCCAGAAGGCAAAAAATTCTTTTCCAACGAAATCTCCTGAGAATGTAAATATTCGCTTCCAAAGATATCATCACAGAGCACAAAAAATTCGCTTCCAACGAAATCACCCTAGAAGGCAAAAATTCACTTTCAACGACATCACCCGAGAACACAAAAAATTCGCTTCCAACGAAATCACCCAAGTGCACAAATAATTCGCTTCCAACGAAATCACTCCAGAGCACAGAAAACACGCTTCCAATGAAATGACCCCCTACTTAAAAAATTTGCTTTCATCGGAAAAACCGGAGAACAAAAAAATTCGGTTTCAACGAAATTACCCCACAACAGAAAAAATTCGCTTCCAACGAAATCACCCCAGAGAACAAAAAATTCGCTTCCAACTAAATGACTCCAGAGCACAGAAAACATGCTTCCAATGAAATGACGCCCTACTTCAAAAATTTGTTTCCATCGAAAAAACCGGAGAAAACAAAAAATTCTCTTCCAATGATATTAACCCAAAAGACAAAAAATTCTTTTCCAACGAAATCTCCTGAGAACACAAATATTCGCTTCCAATGATATCTTCGCAGAGCACAAAAAATTCGCTTCCAAGGAAATCACCCTAGAACACAAAAATTCCCTTTCAACGATATCACACGAGAACACAAAAAATTCGCTTCTAAAGAAATCACCCCAGAGCACAAAAAATTCGCTTTCAACGAAATGACTCCTGAGCACCGGAAATACGCTTCCAACGAAATGACCCCCTACTTCAAAAAATTGCTTCCATCGAAAAAACCGGAGAACACAAAAAATTCTCTTCCAACGACATTACCCCCGAAGACAAAAAATTCTTTTCCATTGAAATCTCCTTAGAACACAAATATTCGCTTCCAAAGATATCATCCCAGAGCACAAAAAATCATTTCAATGAAATCTCCCTAGAACGCAAAAATTCCCTTTCAACGAAATCACCCGATAACCCAAAAAATTCGCTTCCAACGAAATCACCCCAGAGCACAAAAAATTTGCTTCCAATGAAATCACCCTAGAACACAAAAACTCCCTTTCAACGAAATCACCCGAGAAAACAAAAAACTCGCTTCCAACAAAATTACACCAGAACACAAAAAATTCGCTTTCAACGAAATTGTTCCAGAGCACAGAAAACATGCTTCCAACTAAATGACACGTTACTTCACAATTTGTTTCCATCGAAAAAACCGGAGAACACAAATAATCTCTTCCAACGATATTACCCCAGAAGGCAAAAAATTCTTTTCCAACGAAATCTCCTGAGAACACAAATATTCGCTTCCAAAGATATCATCCCAGAGCAAAAAAATTCACTTCCTATGAAATCACCCTAGAACACAAAAATTCCCTTTCATGGAAATCACCCGAGAACACAAAAAATTTTCTTCCAAGGAAATTACTCCAGAACACAAAAAATTCACTTGCAACGAAATCTTCTGAGAACACAAATATTCGCTTCCAACGAAATCACCCCAGAGCACAAAAAATTTGCTTCCAACGAAAGGACTCCAGAGCACAGAAAACACGCTTCCAACAAAATGACCTCCTACCTCAAAAATTTGCTTCCATCGAAAAAACCAGAAAACACAAAAAATTCTCTTCCAACGATATTACCCCATAAGACAAAAAATTCTTTTCCAATGAAACCTCCTGAGAACACAGATATTCGCTTCCAAAGATATCATCCCAGAGGACAAAAAATTGGCTTCCAACGAAATCACCCTAGAACACAAAAATTCTCTATCATGGAAATCACCCGAGAACACAAAAAATTCGCTTCCAAAGAAATTATCGCAGAACACAAAAAATTCGCTTCCAACGTAATGACTCCAGAGCACAGAATACACACTTCCAACGAAATGACCCCCTACTTCAAAAATTTGCTTCCATCGAAAAAACCGGAGAACACAAAAAATTCTCTTCCAATGATATTACCCCAGAAGGCAAAAAATTCTTTTCCAACGAAATCTCCTGAGAACAAAAATATTCGCTTCCAAAGATATCATCCCAGAGCACAATATATTCGCTTCCAACAAAATTACACTAGAACACAAAAATTCCCTTTCAACGAAATCACCCTGAGAACACAAAAATTCACTTTCAATGAAATCACCCGAGAATACAAAAAATTGACTTCCAACGGAATCATCCCAGAGCACAAAAATTCGCTTCCAACAAAATTATCCTAGAACACAAAATTTCCCTTTCAACGAAATGACCTGAGAACACAAAAAATTCGCTTCCAACGATATTACCCCAGAAGACAAAAAATTGTTTTCAAACGAAATCTCATGAGAACACAAATATTCGCTTCCAAAGATATCATCCCAAAGCACAAAAAATTCAATTCTAATGAAATGACTCCAGAGCACCAAAAACATGCTTCCAACGAAATAACCCCCATCTTCAAAAATTTGCTTCCATCGAAAAAACCGGAGAACACAAAGAATTCTCTTCCAACGATATTACCCCAGAAGGCAAAAAATTCTTTTCCAATGAAATCTTCTGAGAACACAAATATTCGCTTCCAACGAAATCACCCCAGAGCACAAAAAATTCGCTTCCAATGAAATCACCCTAGAACACAAAAACTCCCTTTCAACGAAATCACCCGAGAAACCAAAAACTCGCTTCCAACAAAATTACACCAGAACACAAAAAATTCGCTTTCAACGAAATTGTTCCAGAGCACAGAAAACATGCTTCCAACTAAATGACACGTTACTTCAAAATTTGTTTCCATCGAAAAAACCGGAGAACACAAATAATCTCTTCCAACGATATTACCCCAGAAGGCAAAAAATTCTTTTCCAACGAAATCTCCTGAGAACACAAATATTCGCTTCCAAAGATATCATCCCAGAGCAAAAAAATTCACTTCCTATGAAATCACCCTAGAACACAAAAATTCCCTTTCATGGAAATCACCCGAGAACACAAAAAATTTTCTTCCAAGGAAATTACTCCAGAACACAAAAAATTCACTTGCAACGAAATCTTCTGAGAACACAAATATTCGCTTCCAACGAAATCACCCCAGAGCACAAAAAATTTGCTTCCAACGAAAGGACTCCAGAGCACAGAAAACACGCTTCCAACAAAATGACCTCCTACCTCAAAAATTTGCTTCCATCGAAAAAACCAGAAAACACAAAAAATTCTCTTCCAACGATATTACCCCATAAGACAAAAAATTCTTTTCCATTGAAACCTCCTGAGAACACAGATATTCGCTTCCAAAGATATCATCCCAGAGGACAAAAAATTGGCTTCCAACGAAATCACCCTAGAACACAAAAATTCTCTATCATGGAAATCACCCGAGAACACAAAAAATTCGCTTCCAAAGAAATTATCGCAGAACACAAAAAATTCGCTTCCAACGTAATGACTCCAGAGCACAGAATACACACTTCCAACGAAATGACCCCCTACTTCAAAAATTTGCTTCCATCGAAAAAACCGGAGAACACAAAAAATTCTCTTCCAATGATATTACCCCAGAAGGCAAAAAATTCTTTTCCAACGAAATCTCCTGAGAACAAAAATATTCGCTTCCAAAGATATCATCCCAGAGCACAATATATTCGCTTCCAACAAAATTACACTAGAACACAAAAATTCCCTTTCAACGAAATCACCCTGAGAACACAAAAATTCACTTTCAATGAAATCACCCGAGAATACAAAAAATTGACTTCCAACGGAATCATCCCAGAGCACAAAAATTCGCTTCCAACAAAATTATCCTAGAACACAAAATTTCCCTTTCAACGAAATGACCTGAGAACACAAAAAATTCGCTTCCAACGATATTACCCCAGAAGACAAAAAATTGTTTTCAAACGAAATCTCCTGAGAACACAAATATTCGCTTCCAAAGATATCATCCCAAAGCACAAAAAATTCAATTCTAATGAAATGACTCCAGAGCACCAAAAACATGCTTCCAACGAAATAACCCCCATCTTCAAAAATTTGCTTCCATCGAAAAAACCGGAGAACACAAAGAATTCTCTTCCAACGATATTACCCCAGAAGGCAAAAAATTCTTTTCCAATGAAATCTTCTGAGAACACAAATATTCGCTTCCAACGAAATCACCCCAGAGCACAAAAAATTCGCTTCCAATGAAATCACCCTAGATCACAAAAACTCCCTTTCAACGAAATCACCCGAGAAACCAAAAACTCGCTTCCAACAATTTACACCAGAACACAAAAAATTCGCTTTCAACGAAATTGTTCCAGAGCACAGAAAACATGCTTCCAACTAAATGACACGTTACTTCAAAATTTGTTTCCATCGAAAAAACCGGAGAACACAAATAATCTCTTCCAACGATATTACCCCAGAAGGCAAAAAATTCTTTTCCAACGAAATCTCCTGAGAACACAAATATTCGCTTCCAAAGATATCATCCCAGAGCAAAAAAATTCACTTCCTATGAAATCACCCTAGAACACAAAAATTCCCTTTCATGGAAATCACCCGAGAACACAAAAAATTTTCTTCCAAGGAAATTACTCCAGAACACAAAAAATTCACTTGCAACGAAATCTTCTGAGAACACAAATATTCGCTTCCAACGAAATCACCCCAGAGCACAAAAAATTTGCTTCCAACGAAAGGACTCCAGAGCACAGAAAACACGCTTCCAACAAAATGACCTCCTACCTCAAAAATTTGCTTCCATCGAAAAAACCAGAAAACACAAAAAATTCTCTTCCAACGATATTACCCCATAAGACAAAAAATTCTTTTCCATTGAAACCTCCTGAGAACACAGATATTCGCTTCCAAAGATATCATCCCAGAGGACAAAAAATTGGCTTCCAACGAAATCACCCTAGAACACAAAAATTCTCTATCATGGAAATCACCCGAGAACACAAAAAATTCGCTTCCAAAGAAATTATCGCAGAACACAAAAAATTCGCTTCCAACGTAATGACTCCAGAGCACAGAATACACACTTCCAACGAAATGACCCCCTACTTCAAAAATTTGCTTCCATCGAAAAAACCGGAGAACACAAAAAATTCTCTTCCAATGATATTACCCCAGAAGGCAAAAAATTCTTTTCCAACGAAATCTCCTGAGAACAAAAATATTCGCTTCCAAAGATATCATCCCAGAGCACAATATATTCGCTTCCAACAAAATTACACTAGAACACAAAAATTCCCTTTCAACGAAATCACCCTGAGAACACAAAAATTCACTTTCAATGAAATCACCCGAGAATACAAAAAATTGACTTCCAACGGAATCATCCCAGAGCACAAAAATTCGCTTCCAACAAAATTATCCTAGAACACAAAATTTCCCTTTCAACGAAATGACCTGAGAACACAAAAAATTCGCTTCCAACGATATTACCCCAGAAGACAAAAAATTGTTTTCAAACGAAATCTCATGAGAACACAAATATTCGCTTCCAAAGATATCATCCCAAAGCACAAAAAATTCAATTCTAATGAAATGACTCCAGAGCACCAAAAACATGCTTCCAACGAAATAACCCCCATCTTCAAAAATTTGCTTCCATCGAAAAAACCGGAGAACACAAAGAATTCTCTTCCAACGATATTACCCCAGAAGGCAAAAAATTCTTTTCCAATGAAATCTTCTGAGAACACAAATATTCGCTTCCAACGAAATCACCCCAGAGCACAAAAAATTCGCTTCCAATGAAATCACCCTAGAACACAAAAACTCCCTTTCAACGAAATCACCCGAGAAACCAAAAACTCGCTTCCAACAATTTACACCAGAACACAAAAAATTCGCTTTCAACGAAATTGTTCCAGAGCACAGAAAACATGCTTCCAACTAAATGACACGTTACTTCAAAATTTGTTTCCATCGAAAAAACCGGAGAACACAAATAATCTCTTCCAACGATATTACCCCAGAAGGCAAAAAATTCTTTTCCAACGAAATCTCCTGAGAACACAAATATTCGCTTCCAAAGATATCATCCCAGAGCAAAAAAATTCACTTCCTATGAAATCACCCTAGAACACAAAAATTCCCTTTCATGGAAATCACCCGAGAACACAAAAAATTTTCTTCCAAGGAAATTACTCCAGAACACAAAAAATTCACTTGCAACGAAATCTTCTGAGAACACAAATATTCGCTTCCAACGAAATCACCCCAGAGCACAAAAAATTTGCTTCCAACGAAAGGACTCCAGAGCACAGAAAACACGCTTCCAACAAAATGACCTCCTACCTCAAAAATTTGCTTCCATCGAAAAAACCAGAAAACACAAAAAATTCTCTTCCAACGATATTACCCCATAAGACAAAAAATTCTTTTCCAATGAAACCTCCTGAGAACACAGATATTCGCTTCCAAAAATATCATCCCAGAGGACAAAAAAATTGGCTTCCAACGAAATCACCCTAGAACACAAAAATTCTCTATCATGGAAATCACCCGAGAACACAAAAAATTCGCTTCCAAAGAAATTATCGCAGAACACAAAAAATTCGCTTCCAACGTAATGACTCCAGAGCACAGAATACACACTTCCAACGAAATGACCCCCTACTTCAAAAATTTGCTTCCATCGAAAAAACCGGAGAACACAAAAAATTCTCTTCCAATGATATTACCCCAGAAGGCAAAAAATTCTTTTCCAACGAAATCTCCTGAGAACACAAATATTCGCTTCCAAAGATATCATCCCAGAGCAAAAAAATTCACTTCCTATGAAATCACCCTAGAACACAAAAATTCCCTTTCATGGAAATCACCCGAGAACACAAAAAATTTTCTTCCAAGGAAATTACTCCAGAACACAAAAAATTCACTTGCAACGAAATCTTCTGAGAACACAAATATTCGCTTCCAACGAAATCACCCCAGAGCACAAAAAATTTGCTTCCAACGAAAGGACTCCAGAGCACAGAAAACACGCTTCCAACAAAATGACCTCCTACCTCAAAAATTTGCTTCCATCGAAAAAACCAGAAAACACAAAAAATTCTCTTCCAACGATATTACCCCATAAGACAAAAAATTCTTTTCCAATGAAACCTCCTGAGAACACAGATATTCGCTTCCAAAGATATCATCCCAGAGGACAAAAAATTGGCTTCCAACGAAATCACCCTAGAACACAAAAATTCTCTATCATGGAAATCACCCGAGAACACAAAAAATTCGCTTCCAAAGAAATTATCGCAGAACACAAAAAATTCGCTTCCAACGTAATGACTCCAGAGCACAGAATACACACTTCCAACGAAATGACCCCCTACTTCAAAAATTTGCTTCCATCGAAAAAACCGGAGAACACAAAAAATTCTCTTCCAATGATATTACCCCAGAAGGCAAAAAATTCTTTTCCAACGAAATCTCCTGAGAACAAAAATATTCGCTTCCAAAGATAACATCCCAGAGCACAATATAATCGCTTCCAACGAAATTACACTAGAACACAAAAATTCCCTTTCAACGAAATTACCCTGAGAACACAAAAATTCACTGTCAATGAAATCACCCGAGAATACAAAAAATTGACTTCCAACGGAATCATCCCAGAGCACAAAAATTCGCTTCCAACAAAATTATCCTAGAACACAAAATTTCCCTTTCAACGAAATGACCTGAGAACACAAAAAATTCGCTTCCAACGATATTACCCCAGAAGACAAAAAATTGTTTTCAAACGAAATCTAATGAGAACACAAATATTCACTTCCAAAGATATCATCCCAAAGCACAAAAAATTCAATTCTAATGAAATGACTCCAGAGCACCAAAAACATGCTTCCAACGAAATAACCCCCATCTTCAAAAATTTGCTTCCATCGAAAAAACCGGAGAACACAAAGAATTCTCTTCCAACGATATTACCCCAGAAGGCAAAAAATTCTTTTCCAATGAAATCTTCTGAGAACACAAATATTCGCTTCCAAAGATATCATCCCAGAGCACAAAAAATTTGCTTCCAACGAAATCACCCTAGAACACAATAATTCCCTTTCAACAAAATCACCCGAGAACACAAAAAATTCGCTTCCAAAGAAATCACCACAGAGCACAAAAAATTCATTTCCAACGAAATGACTCCAGAGCACAGAAAACACGCTTCCAACGAAATGACCCCCTACTTCAAAAATTTGCTTCCATCGAAAAAAACGGAGAACACAAAAAATTCTCTTCCAACTATATTACCCCAGAAGACGAAATTCTTTTCCAACGAAATCTCCTGAGAATATAAATATTCGCTTCCAAAGATATCATCCCAGAGCACAAAAAATTCGCTTCCAACGAAATCATCCCAGAGCACAAAAAATTTGCTTCCAAAGAAATGACTCCAGAACACAGAAAACACGCTTCCAACGAAATGACACCCTACTTCAAAAATTTGCTTCCATCGAAAAAAATGGAGAACACAAAAAATTCTCGTCCAACGATATTGCCCCAGTAGACAAAAAATTCTTTTCCAACGAAATCTCCTGAGAACACAAATATTAGATTCTAAAGATAACATCCCAGTGCAAAAAAATCGCTTCCAACGAAATCACCCTAGAATGCAAAAATTCCCTTTCAACGAAATTACTCGAGAACCCAAAAAATTCGCTTCCAACGATCTTACCCCAGAACACAAAAAATTCTTTTCCAACGAAATCTCCTGAGAACACAAATATTTGCTTCCAAAGATATCATCCCAGAGCACAAAAAATTCGCTTCCAACGAAATCACCGAAGAACGCAAAAATTCCCTTTTAAAGATATCACGCGAGAACACAAAAAATTCGCTTCCAAGGAAATTACTCCAGAACACAAAAAATTCGCTTGCAACGAAATCTCCTGAGAACACAAATATTCGATTCCAAAGAAATGAGCGCAAAGCACCAGAAATTTGATTCCAACGAAATGACTCCAGAGCACAGAAAACACGCTTCCAACGAAATGACCCACTACTTCAAAAATTTGCTTCCATCGAAAAAACCGGAGAACACAAAAAATTCTCTTCCAACGGCATTACCCCCGAAGACCAAAAATTCTTTTCCAAAAAAATCTCCTGAGAACACAAAAAATTCACTTGCTACCAAATCACCCGAGAACACAAAAAATTCGCTTCCAACCAAATCACACCAGAGTACAAAAAATTTACTTCCAATGAAATGACTCCAGAACCCCGAAAACATGCTTCCAACGAAATGACACCCTACTTCAAAAATTTGCTTCCATCGAAAAAAACGGAGAAGACCAAAAATTCTCTTCCAATGATATTACCCCAGAAGACAAAAAATTATTTTCCAACAAAATCTCCTGAGTACACAAATATTCGCTTCCATAGATATCATTCCAGAGCACAAATAATTCGCTTCCAACGAAATCACCCTAGAACGCAAAAATTTCCTTTCAACGAAATCACCCGAGGACTCAAAAAATTCGCTTCCAACAAAATCACATCAGAGTACAAAAAATTTGCTTCCAATGAAATGACTCCAGACAACAGAAAACATGCTTCCAATGAAATGACACCCTTCTTCAAAAATTTGCTTCCATCGCAAAAACCGGAGAAGACAAAAAATTCTCTTCCAACGATATTACCCCAGAAGACAAAAAATTCTTTTCCAAGGAAATCTCCTGAAAACATAAATATTCACTTCCAAAGATATCATCCCAGAGCACAAAAAATTTGCTTACAACAAAATTACCCTAGAACACAAAAATTCCCTTTCAAAGAAACCACCCGAGAACCCAAAAAATTCGCTTCCAAAAAAATTACTCCAGAACAAAAAAAATTCGCTTGCAACGAAATCTCCAGAGAACACAAATATTGCTTCCAAAGATATCATCCCAGAGCACAAAAAATCATTTCAATGAAATCTCCCTAGAACGCAAAAATTCCCTTTCAACGAAATCACCCGATAACCCAAAAAAAATTCGCTTCCAACGAAATCACCCCAGAGCACAAAAAATTCGATTCCAACGAAATCACCCTAGAACACAAAAACTCCCTTTCAACGAAATCACCCGAGAAAACAAAAAATTCGCTTCCAACAAAATTACACCAGAATACAAAAAATTCGCTTTCAAAGAAATTGTTCCAGAGCACAGAAAACATGCTTCCAACTAAATGACACGTTACTTCAAAATTTGTTTTCATCGAAAAAACAGGAAAACAGAAAAAATTCTCTTCCAACGACATTACCCCAGAAGACAAAAAAATTCTTTTCTAACAAAATCTCCTGAGAACACCAATATTCGCTTCCAAAGATATCATCCCAGAGCACAAAAAATTCGCTTCCAACAAAATTACACCAGAACACAAAAAATTCGCTGGCAACGAAATCTCCTGAGAACACAAATATTCGCTTCGAAAGAAATCACCCCAGAGCACCAAAAATTCGCTTCCGACGAAATTATTCCAGAGCACAGAAAACACGCTTCCAAAGAAATGACCCCCTACTTCAAAAAAATGCTTCGATTGAAAAAACTGGAGAACCCGAAAAATTCTCTTCCAACTATATTACCCCAGAAGACAAAAAATTCTTTTCCAATGAAATCTCCTGAGAACACAAATATTCGCTTCCAAAGATATCATCCCAGAAGACAAAAAATTCTTTTCTAACGAAATCTCCTGAGAATACAAATATTCGCTTCCAAAGATATCATCCCAGAGCACAAAAAATTCGCTTCCAACGAAATCACCCTAGAACACAAAAATTCACTTTCAATGAAATCACCCGAGAATACAAAAATTTCACTTCCAACGGAATAATCCCAGAGCACAAAAATTCGCTTCCAACAAAATTATCCTAGAACACAAAATTTCCCTTTCAACGAAATGACCTGAGAACACAAAAAATTCGCTTCCAACGATATTACCCCAGAAGACAAAAAATTGTTTTCAAACAAAATCTCATGAGAACACAAATATTCGCTTCCAAAGATATCATCCCAAAGCACAAAAAATTCGATTCTAATGAAATGACTCCAGAGCACCAAAAACACGCTTCCAACGAAATAACCCCCATCTTCAAAAATTTGCTTCCATCGAAAAAACCAGAGAACAGAAAGAATTCTCTTCCAACGATATTACCCCAGAAGGCAAAAAATTCATTTCCAATGATATCTTCTGAGAACACAAATATTCGCTTCCAAAGATATCATCCCAGAGCACAAAAAATTTGCTTCCAACGAAATCACCCTAGAACACAATAATTCCCTTTCAACAAAATCACCCGAGAACACAAAAAATTCGCTTCCAAAGAATTCACCCCAGAACACAAATAATTCGCTTCCAACGAAATCACCCCAGAGCACAAAAAATTCGTTTCCAACGAAATGACTCCAGAGCACAGAAAACACGCTTCCAACGAAATGACCCCCTACTTCAAAAATTTGCTTCCATCGAAAAAAACGGAGAACACAAAAAATTCTCTTCCAACTATATTAACCCAGAAGACAAAAAAATTCTTTTCCAACGAAATCTCCTGAAAATATAAATATTCGCTTCCAAAGATATCATCCCAGAGCACAAAAAATTCGCTTCCAACGAAATCACCCCAGAGCATAAAAAATTCGCTTCCAACGAAATGACTCCAGAAAACACAGAAAACACGCTTCCAACGAAAGGATACCCTACTTCAAAAATTTGCTTCCATCGAAAAAAATGGAGAACACAAAAAATTCTCGTCCAAAGATATTACCCCAGAAGACAAAAAATTCTTTTCCAACGAAATCTCCTGAGAACACAAATATTAGTTTCTAAAGATAACATCCCAGTGCAAAAAAATCGCTTCCAACGAAATCACCCTAGAATGCAAAAATTCCCTTTCAACGAAATTACTTGAGAACCCAAAAATTCGCTTCCAACGATCTTACCCCAGAACACAAAAAATTCTTTTCCAACGAAATCTCCTGAGAACACAAATATTTGCTTCCAAAGATATCATCCCAGAGCACAAAAAATTCGCTTCCAACGAAATCACCCAAGAACGCAAAAATTCCCTTTCAAAGAAATCACGCGAGAACACAAAAAATTCGCTTCCAAGGAAATTACTCCAGAACACAAAAAATTTGCTTGCAACGAAATCTCCTGAGAACACAAATATTCGATTCCAAAGAAAGGAGCCCAGAGCACCAGAAATTTGATTCCAACGAAATGACTCCAGAGCACAGAAAACACGCTTCCAACGAAATGACCCACTTCAAAAATTTGCTTCCATCGACAAAACCGGAGATCACAAAAAATTCTCTTCCAACGACATTACCCCAGAAGACAAAAAATTCTTTTCCAACGAAATCTCCTGAGAACACATAGATTCGCTTCTAATGATATCAGCCCAGAGCACAAAAAATTTGCTTCCAATGAAATCACCCCAGAGCACAGAAAATTCGCTTCCAACGAAATGACTCCAGAGCACAGAAAACATGCTTCCAATGAAATGACCCCCTACTTAAAAATTAGCTTCCATCAAAAAACCAGATAAAACAAAAAATTCTCATCCAACGATACTACCCCAGAAGACAAAAAATACTTTTCCAACGAAATCTCCTGAGAAGACAAATATTCGCTTCCAACGATATCACCCCAGAGTACAAAAAATTCGCTTCCAACCAAATGACTCCAGATCACAGAAAACACGCTTCCAACGAAATGACCCACTATTTCAAAATATTGCTTCCATCGAAAAAAGTGGAGTACACAAAAAATTCTCTTCCAACGACATTACCCCAGAAGACCAAAAATTCTTTTCCAAAGAAATCTCCTGAGAACACAAAAAATTCCCTTTCAACGAAATCACCGAGAACACAAAAAATTCGCTTCCAACGAAATGACACCAGAATACAAAAAATTCGCTTGCAATGAAATCTCCTGAGAACACAAATATTCGCTTCCAACGAAATCACCCAAGAAAACAAAAAATTCGCTTCAAACAAAATGACTCCAGAGCACAGAAAACAAGCTTCCAACGAAATGACCCACTACTTCAAAAAATTGCTTCAATTGATAAAACCGGAGAACACAAAAAATTCTCTTCCAACGACATTACCCCAGAAGAAAAAAAATTCTTTTCCAAAGAAATCTCCTGAGAACACAAAAAATTCACTTGCAACGAAATCACCCGAAAACACAAAAAATTCGTTTCCAACGAAATCACACCAGAGCACAAAAAATTCGCTTCCAACGAAATGACTCCAGAGCACAGAAAACATGCTTCCAATGAAATGATCCCCTACTTCAAAAATTTGCTTCCATCGAAAAAACCGGAGAACACAAAAAATTCTCTTCCAAAGACATTACCCCAGAAGACAAAAAATTCTTTTCCAAAGAAATCTCCTGAGAACATAAATATTTGCTTCCAAAGATATCATCCCAGAGCACAAAAAAATCGCTTCCAATGAAATCACCCTAGAACGCAAAAATTCCCTTTCAACGAAATCACCCGAGAACACAAAAAATTCGCTTCCAAAGAAATGACTCCAGAATACAAAAAAATTCGCTTGCAATGAAATCTCCTGAGAACACAAATATTCGCTTCCAACGAAATCACCCCAGAGCACAAAAAATTAGCTTCGAACGATATGACTCCAGAGCATAGAAAACACGCTTCCAAAGAAATGACCCCCTACTTCAAAAATTTGCTTCCATCGAAAAAAATGGAGAACACAAAAAATTCTCGTCCAACGATATTACCCCAGAAGACAAAAAATTCTTTTCCAACGAAATCTCCTGAGAATATAAATCTTCGCTTCCAAAGATATCATCCCAGAGCACAAAAAATTCGCTTCCAATGAAATCACCCCAGAGCACAAAAAATTCGCTTCCAACGAAATGACTCCAGAACACTGAAAACACGCTTCCAACGAAATGACACCCTACTTCAAAAATTTGCTTCCATCGAAAAAACCGGAGAACACAAAAAATTCTCTTCCAACGATCTTACCCCAGAAGACAAAAAATCCTTTCCAACGAAATCTCCTGAGAACACCAATATTCGCTTCCAAAGATATCATCCCAGAGCACAAAACATTCGCTTCCAACAAAATTACACCAGAACACAAAAAATTGCTTGCAACGAAATCTCCTGAGAACACAAATATTCGCTTCCAAAGAAATCACCACAGAGCACCAAAAATTCGCTTCCAATGAAATGACTACAGAGCACAGAAAAGATGCTGCCAACGAAATGACACCCTATTTCAAAATTTGCTTCCATCGAAAAAACCGGTGAACACAAAAAATTCTCTTCCAACGATATTACCCCAGAAAACAAAAAATTCTTTTCCAACGAAATATGCCGAGAACACGAATATTCGCTTCCAAATATATCATCCCAGAGCACAAAAAATCATTTCAGTGAAATCTCCCTATAACGCAAAAATTCCCTTTCAACGAAATCACCCGATAACCCAAAAAATTCGCTTCCAAAGAAATCACCCCAGAGCACAAAAAATTCGCTCCAACGAAATCATCCTAGAACACAAAAACTCCCTTTCAACGAAATCACCCGAGAAAACAAAAAATTTGCTTCCAACAAAATTACACCAGAACACAAAAAATTCGCTTTCAACGAAATTGTTCCAGAGCACAGAAAACTTGCTTCCAACTAAATGACACGTTACTTCAAAATTTGTTTCCATCGAAAAAACCGGAGAACACAAATAATCTCTTCCAACGATATTACCCCAGAAGGCAAAAAATTCTTTTCCAACGAAATCTCCTGAGAACACAAATATTCGCTTCCAAAGATATCATCCCAGAGCAAAAAAATTCACTTCCTATGAAATCACCCTAGAACACAAAAATTCCCTTTCATGGAAATCACCCGAGAACACAAAAAATTTTCTTCCAAGGAAATTACTCCAGAACACAAAAAATTCTTTTCCAACAAAATCTCCTGAGAACACCAATATTCACTTCCAAAGATATCATCCCAGAGCACAAAAAATTCGCTTCCAACAAAACTACACCAGAACACAAAAAATTCGCTTGCAATGAAATCTCCTGAGAACACAAATATTCGCTTCCAAAGAAATCACCCCAGAGCACCAAAAATTCGCTTCCAACGAAATTATTCCAGAGCACAGAAAACATGCTTCGAACGAAATGACACACTACTTCAAAATTTGTTTCCATCGAAAAAAACGGAGAACACAAAAAATTCTCTTCTAACGACATTACCCCAGAAGACAAAAAATTCTTTTCCAATGAAATCTCCTGAGAACACAAATATTCGCTTCCCAAGAAATCACACCAGAGCACAAAAAATTCATTTCCAAAGAAATGACTCCAGAGCACAGAAAACACACTTCCAACGAAATGACCCCCTACTTCAAAAATTTGCTTCCATCGAAAAAACCGGAGAACACAAAAAATTCTCTTCCAACGATCTTACCCCAGAAGACAAAAAATCCTTTCCAACGAAATCTCCTGAGAACACCAATATTCGCTTCCAAAGATATCATCCCAGAGCACAAAACATTCGCTTCCAACAAAATTACACCAGAACACAAAAAATTGCTTGCAACGAAATCTCCTGAGAACACAAATATTCGCTTCCAAAGAAATCACCACAGAGCACCAAAAATTCGCTTCCAATGAAATGACTACAGAGCACAGAAAAGATGCTGCCAACGAAATGACACCCTATTTCAAAATTTGCTTCCATCGAAAAAACCGGTGAACACAAAAAATTCTCTTCCAACGATATTACCCCAGAAAACAAAAAATTCTTTTCCAACGAAATATGCCGAGAACACGAATATTCGCTTCCAAATATATCATCCCAGAGCACATAGAATTCGCTTCAAACCAAATCACCCTAGAACACAATAATTCCCTTTCAAAGAAATAACCCGAGAACCCAAAAAATTCGCTTCCAAATAAATTACTCCAGAACACAAAAATTCGCTTGCAACGAAATCTCCAGAGAACACAAATATTCGCTTCCAACAAAATCACCCCAGAGCACAAAAAATTCGCTTCCAACGACATGACTCCAGAGCACAGAAAACACTCTTCCAACAAAATGACCCCATAATTCAAAATTTGCTTCCATCGAAAAGACCGGAGAACACAAAAAATTCTCTTCTAACGATATTACCCCAGAAGACAAAAAATTCTTTTCCAATGAAATCTCCTGAGAACACAAATATTCCCTTCCAAGGATATCATCCCAGAGCACAAAAAATTCGCTTCCAATGAAATCACCCTAGAACACAAAAATTCCCTTTCAAAAAAATCACCAGAGAACACAAAAAATTTGCTTCCAATGAAATCACCCTAGAACATAAAAATTCCCTTTCAAAAAAATCACCCGAGAACACAAAAAATTCGCTTCCAACGAAATCACCCCAGAGCACAAAACATTAGCTTCCAAAGAAATGACTCCAGAACACAGAAAACACCCATCGAACGAAATGACCCCCTAATTCTAAAATTTGCTTCCATCGAAAAAATCGGAGAACACAAAAAATTCTCTTCCAACGATATTACCCCAGAAGACAAAAATTTCTTTTCCAATGAAATCTCCTGAGAACACAAATATTGGCTTCCAATCTTATCATCCCAGAGCACAAAAAATTTGCTTCCAAAGAAATCACCCTAGAACACAAAAATTCTCTTCCAATGAAATCACATAAGAACACCAAAAATTCGCTTGCAACGAAATCTCCTGAGAACACAAATGTTCGCTTCCAACGAAATCACCACAGAGTACAAAAAATTCGCTTCCAACAAAATGACTCCACAGCACAGAAAACATGCTTCCAACGAAATGACCCTCTACTTCAAAAATTTGCTCCATCGAAAAGACTGGAAAACACAAAAAATTCGTTTCTAACTAAATTACACCAGAATACAAAAAATTCGCTTCCAAAGAAATGTCCCGAGAACACAAATATTCGCTTCCAAAGATATCATCCCAGAGCACAAAAACTTCGCTTCCAAAGAAATCACCCTAGAACACAAAAATTCCCTTTCAACGAAATCACCAGAGAAACAAAAAATTCGATTCCAAAGAAATCACCCCAGAACAGAAAAAATTAGCTTGCAATGAAATCTCCTGAGAGCACAAATATTCGCTTCCAACGAAATCACCCCAGAGCACAAAAAATTTGCTTCCAACGAAATGACTCCAGGGCACAGAAAACACGCTTCCAACGAAATGACCCCATACTTCAAATATTTGCTTCCATCGAAAAGACCGGAGAACACAAAAAATTCTTTTCTAAGTATATTACACCAGAAGACAAAAAATTCTTTTCCAACGAAATCTACTGAGAACACAAATATTTGCTTCCAAGGATAATCCCAGAGCACAAAAAATTCGCTTCCAATGAAATCACCCTAGAACACAAAAATTCCCTTTCAAAAAAATCACCCGAGAACACAAAAAATTCGCTTCCAACGAAATCACCCCAGAGCACAAAAAATTAGCTTCCAAAGAAATGACTCCAGAACACAGAAAACACCCATCCAACGAAATGACCCTCTACTTCTAAAATTTGCTTCCATCGAAAAAATCGGAGAACACAAAAATTTATCTTCCAACGATATTACCCCAGAAGATAAAAAATTCTTTTCCAATGAAATCTCCTGAGAACACAAATATTCGCTTCCAAGGATATCATCCCAGAGCACAAAAAATTCGTTTCCAACGAAATCACCCTAGAACACAAAAATTCCCTTTCAAAGAAATCACCCGAGAACAGAAAAAATTTGCTTCCAACGAAATCACCCCAGAGCACAAAAAATTAGCTTCCAAAGAAATGACTTCAGAACACAGAAAACACGCAACCAAGGAAATGACCCCCTACTTCTAAAATTTGCTTCCATCGAAAAAACCGGAGAACACAAAAAATTCTCTTCCAACGATATTAATCCAGAAAACAAAAAATTCTTTTCCAATGAAATCTCCTGAGAAAAAAAATATTCGCTTCCAAAGATATCATCCCAGAGCACAAAAAATTCGCTTCCAAAGAAATCACTCCAGAACAGAAAAAATTCGTATCCAACGAAATTACCCCCGAAGACAAAAATTTCTTTTCCAACGAAATCTCCTGAGAACACAAAATTCGCTTCCCAAGAAAACATCCCAGAGCACAAAAAATTCGCTTCCAACGAAATCACCATAGAACACAAAAATTCCCTTTCACAAAATCACCCGAGAACACAAAAAATTCGCATCCAACGAAATCACACTAGAACACAAAAATTCCCTTTCAACGAAATCACCCGAGAACACAAAAAATTCGGTTCCACCAAAATTACCCCAGAACACAAAAAATTCGCTTGCAATGAAATCTTCTGAGAACACAAATATTCGCTTCCATCGAAATCACCCTAGAGCACAAAAAATTCGCTTCCAACGAAATCACCACAGAGTACAAAAAATTCGCTTTCAACGAAATGACTCCAGAGTACAGAAAACATGCTTCCAAAGAAATGACCCCCTACTTCAAAAATTAGCTTCCTTCGAAAAAACCGGAGAACACAAAAAATTCTCTTCCAACGATATTACCCCAGAAAACAAAAAATTCTTTTGCAACGAAATCTCCTGAGAACACAAATATTCGCTTCCAAAAAATCATCCTAGAGCAAAAAAAAAATCATTTCAACGAAATCACCCTAGAACGCAGAAATTCCCTTTCAAGGAAATCACCCGAGAACACAAAAAATTGGCTTCAACGAAATGACTCCAGAGCATAGAAATCATGCGTCCAAGGAAATGACACCCTACTTCAAAATTTGCTTCCATCCAAAAAACCGGAGAACACAAAAAATTCGCTTCAAACGACATTACCCCAGAAGACAAAAAATTCTTTTGCAACGAAATCTCCTAAGAACACAAATATTCGCTTCCCAAGATATCATCCCAGAGCACAAAAAAATCGCTTCCAACAAAATCACCCTAGAACACAAAAATTCCCTTTCAAAGAAATGACTCCAGAGTACAGAAAACATGCTTCCAAAGAAATGACCCCCTACTTCAAAAATTAGCTTCCTTCGAAAAAACCGGAGAACACAAAAAATTCTCTTCCAACGATATTACCCCAGAAAACAAAAAATTCTTTTGCAACGAAATCTCCTGAGAACACAAATATTCGCTTCCAAAAAATCATCCTAGAGCAAAAAAAAAAAATCATTTCAACGAAATCACCCTAGAACGCAGAAATTCCCTTTCAAGGAAATCACCCGAGAACACAAAAAATTGGCTTCAACGAAATGACTCCAGAGCATAGAAATCATGCGTCCAAGGAAATGACACCCTACTTCAAAATTTGCTTCCATCCAAAAAACCGGAGAACACAAAAAATTCGCTTCAAACGACATTACCCCAGAAGACAAAAAATTCTTTTCCAACGAAATCTCCTGGGAACACAAATATTCTCTTCCAAAGATATCATGCCAGAACACAAAAAAATCATTTCAAAGAAATCACCCCAGAACACAAAAATTCCCTTTCAACAAAATCACCCGAGAACCCAAAAAAATCACTTCCAACGAAATCACCTCAGAGCACAAAAAATTTGCTTCCAACGATGTCTCCAGAGCACAGAAAACACGCTTCCAACGAACTGACCCCCTACTTCAAAAATTTGCTTCCATCGAAAAAACAGGAGAACACAAAAAATTCTCTTCCAACAATATTACCCCAGAAGACAAAAAATTCTTTTCCAACGAAATCTCCTGAGAACACAAATATTCGCTTCCAAAGATATCATCCCAGAGCACAAAAAATTCGCTTCCAATGAAATCACCCTAGAACGCAAAAATTCCCTTTCAAGGAAATCACCGAGAACACAAAAAATTCGCTTCCAACGAAATTACCCCAGAACACAAAAAATTTGCTTCCAATGAAATTTCCTGAGAACACAAATATTCGCTTCCAAAGATATCATCTCAGAGCACAAAAAATTCTCTTTGAAAGAAATCACCCTAGAACACAAAAATTCCCTTTCAACGAAATCACCCGAGAAAAGAAAAAATTAGCTTCCAAAGAAATTACTCCAGAACACAAAAAATTCGCTTGCAACGAAATCTCCTGAGAACACAAATATTCGCTTCCAACGATATCATCTCAGAGAACAAAAAATTCGTTTCCAACGAAATTACCCCAGAACACAAAAAATTCACTTGCAACGAAATCTCCTGAGAACACAAATATTCGCTTCCAACGAAATCACAACAGAGCACAAAAAATTCGCTTCCAACGAAATGACTGCAGAGCACAGAAAACACGCTTCCAACGAAATGACCCAATACTTCAAAAATTTCCTTCCATCGAAACAACTGGAGAACACAAAAAATTCTCTTCCAACGATATTACCCCAGAAGACAAAAAATTCTTTTCCAATGAAATATCCTGAGAACACAAATATTCGCTTCCAACGATATCATCTCAGAGCACAAAAAATTTGCTTCCAACGAAATGACTCCAGAGCACAGAAAACATGCTTCCAAACAAATGAGCCCCTACTTAAAAAATTTGCTTTCATCGGAAACACCGGAGAACACAAAAAATTCGCTTCGAAAGATATTACCCCAGAACACAAAAAATTCGCTTGCAACGAAATTTCCTGAGAATACAAATATTCGCTTCCAAAGATATCATCCCAGAGCCCAAAAAATCATTTCAACGAAATCAACCTAGAACGCAAAAATTCCCTTTCAAGGAAATCACCCGAGAACACAAAAAAATTCGCTTCACCGAAATGACTCCAGAGCACAGAAATCATGCTTCCAACAAAATGACACCCTACTTCAAAATTTGCTTCCATCCAAAAAACCAGAGAACACAAAAAATTCACTTCAAACGACATTACCCCAGGAGACTAAAAATTCTTTTCCAACGAAATCTCCTGGGAACACAAATATTCTCTTCCAAAGATATCATCCCAGAACACAAAAAAAATCATTTCAACGAAATCACCCCAGAACACAAAAATTCCCTTTCAACAAAATCACCCGAGAACCCAAAAAATTCGCTTCCAACGAAATCACCTCAGAGCACAAAAAATTTGCTCCCAACGAAATGACTCCTGAGCACAGAAAACGCGCTTCCAACGAAATGACCCCGTACTTCAAAAAATTGCTTCCATCGTAAAAACCGGAGAATACAAAAAATTCTGTTCCAACGATATTACCCCAGAAGACAAAATTCTTTTCCAACGAAATCACCTGAGAACACAAATATTCGCTTCCAAAGATATCATCCCAGAGCACAGAAAATTCGCTTCCAACGATATCACCCTAGAACACAAAAATTCCCTTTCAAAGAAATCACGTGAGAACACAAAAATTCGCTTCCAACAAAATTTCCCCAGAGCACAAAAAATTCGCTTCCAACGAAATGACTCCTGAGCACAGAAAACACGCTTCCAACGAAATGACCCCCTACTTCAAAAATTTGCTTCCATCGAAAAAACCGGAGAACATAAAAAATTCGCTTCCAACGATATTACCCCAGAAGACCAAAAATTCTTTTCCAAAGAAATCTCCTGAGAACACAAATATTCTCTTCCAAAGATATCATCCCAGAGCACATAAAAATCATTTCAACGAAATCACCCCAGAACACAAAAATTTCCTTTCAAAGAAATCACGCGAGAACACAAAAAATTCGCTTCTAACGAAATCACCCTAGAGCACAAAAAATTCGCTTCCAACGAAATCACCCTAGAATACAAAAATTCCCTTTCAATGAAATCACCCGAGAACACAAAAAATTAGCTACCAACGAACAGACTCCAGAGCACAGAAAACACACTTCCAACGAAATGACCCCCCTCCTTCAAAAATTTGCTTCAATCAAACAAACCGGAAAACACAAAAAAATTCATTTCCAAAGAAATGACCCCAGAACACAAAAAAATTCGCTTCCAACGAAATCTTCTGAGAACACAAATATTCACTTCTAAAGAAATCATCCCAGAGCACAAAAAAATCGCTTCCAACAAAATCACCCTCGAACATAAAAAATTTCCTTTCAAAGAAATCACCCGAGAACACAAAAAATTCACGTCCAACGAAATTCCCAAAGAACACAAGAAATTCGCTTCCAACGAAATTACCCTAGAACACACAAATTTCGCTTCCAACAAAATCACCCCAGAGCACAAAAAATTCTCTTCCAATGAAATGACTCCAGAGCACAGAAAACACGCTTCCAAGGAAATGATCCCATACTTCAAAAATTGGCTTCCATCGAAATCACCCGAGAACACAAAAAATTCACTTCCAACGAAATTATCCCAGAACACAGAAAATGCGCTACCAACGAAATCACCCCAGAGCACAAAAAATTCGCTTACAACGAAATGACCCCAGAACACAAAAAATTCCCCTTCTAGGAAATCACACGAGAACACAAAAAATTCGCTTCTAACGAAATCACTCCAGAGGACAAAAAATCGCTTCTATCGAAATGACTCCAGAGCACAGAAAACACGCTTCCAACGAAATGACCCCCTCCTTCAAAAATTTGCTTCCATCAAACAAACCAGAGAACACAAAAATTTCATTTCCAAAGAAATGACCCCAGAACACAAAAAATTCTCTTCCAATGAAATCTTCTGAGAACACAAATATTCACTTCTAAAGAAATCATCCCAGAGCACAAAAAATTCGCTTTCAAAGAAATCACCCTAGAACACAAAAAATTCCCTTTCAACGAAATCACCCGAGAATACAAAAAATTCGCTTCCAACATAATCAACCCAGAGCACAAAAAATTCGCTTCCAACAAAATGACTCCAGAGCACAGAAAACACGCTTCCAATGAAATGACTCCAGAACACAAAAAATTTGCTCTCAACGAAATCACCCTAGAACATAAAAAATTCGCTTCCATCGAAATCACCATAGAAGACAAAAAATTCGCTTCCAACCAAATCACTCCAGAGCACAAAAAATTTGCTTCCAACGAAATCAACCTAGAAAATAAAAAATTCCCTTTCAATGAAATTACCCCAGAACACAAAAAATTCGCTTGCAACGAAATCTCCTGAGAACACAAATATTTGCTTCCAAAGAAAACATCCCAGAGCACAAAAAATTCGCTTCCAACGAAATCACCCCAGAGCACAAAAAATTTGCTTCCAACGAAATGACTCCAGAGCACAGAAAACACGCTTCCAATTAAATGACCCCATACTTCAAATATTTGCTTCCATCGAAAAGACCGGAGAACACAAAAAATTCTTTTCTAAGTATATTACACCAGAATACAAAAAATTCTTTTCCAACGAAATCTCCTGAGAACACAAATATTCGCCTCCAAGGATATCATCCCAGAGCACAAAAAATTCGCTTCCAACGAAATCACCCTAGAACACAAAAATTCCCTTTCAAAGAAATCACCCGAGAACAGAAAAAATTTGCTTCCAACGAAATCACCCCAGAGCACAAAAAATTAGCTTCCAAAGAAATGACTTCAGAACACAGAAAACACGCAACCAAGGAAATGACCCCCTACTTCTAAAATTTGCTTCCATCGAAAAAACCGGAGAACACAAAAAATTCTCTTCCAACGATATTACTCCAGAAGACAAAAAATTCTTTACCAATGAAATCTCCTGAGAAAAAAAAATATTCGCTTCCAAAGATATCATACCAGAGCACAAAAAATTCGCTTTCAAAGAAATCACCCTAGAACACAAAAATTCCCTTCCAACGAAATCACCCCAGAACACCAAAAATTCGCATACAACGAATACTCCTGAGAACACAAATATTCGCTTCCAATGAAATCATCCCAGAGCACAAAAAATTCGCATCCAACGAAATCACACTAGAACACAAAAATTCCCTTTCAACGAAATCACCCGAGAACACAAAAAATTCGCTTCCAAAAAAATCACCCCAGAACACAAAAAATTTGCTTGCAATGAAATCTCCTGAGAACACAAATATTCGCTTCCAACGAAATCACCCCAGAGCACAAAAAATTAGCTTCCGACGAAATGACTCCTGAGCACAGAAAACACGCTTCCAACGAAATTACCAAAGAACAGAAAAAATTTCCTTCCATCGAAATCACCCCAGAACACAAAAAATTCGCTTCCAACGAAATCATGCTAGAACACAAAAAATTAGCTTTCAACGAAATCACCCGAGAACACAAAAAATTCGCATCCTATGAAATTACCCCAGTAGACAAAAAATTCACTTCCAACGAAATCACTCCAGAACAGAAAAAATTCACTTCCAACGAAATTTCCTCCGAAGACAAAAATTTTTTTTCCAACGAAATCTCCTGAGAACACAAAATTCGCTTTCCAAGAAAACATCCCAGAGCACAAAAAATTCGCTTCCAACGAAATCACCCTAGAACACAAAAATTCCCTTTCACAAAATCACCCGAGAACACAAAAAATTCGCTTCCAACGAAATCACCCCAGAGTACAAAAAATTCGCTTCTAACAAAATGACTCCACAGCACAGAAAACACGCTTCCAACGAAATGACCCCATACTTCAAAAATTTCCTTCCATCGAAAAGACCAGAAAACACTAAAAATTCTTTTCCAACGAAATTACATGAGAACACAAAAAATTCGTTTCCAACGAATTCTCCTGAGAACACAACTATTCTCGTCCAAAGAAATCACCCTAGAACACAAAAAATTCGTGTCCAACGAAATTGCCCCAGAACAGAAAATATGTACTTCCCACCAAATCAAACCAAAGCACAAAAAATTCCCTTCCAAAAAAATCACCCTAGAAGTAAAATATTGGCTTCCTAAGAAATTTCCCCAGAACGGAAGAAATTTGCTTCCATCTAAATCACTCGGGATCACAAATATGTGCTTCTAAAGAAATAACCCTAAAACATGAAAAATTCGCTTCCATTGAAATCACCCGAGAACACAAGAAAAATCGCTTCCAAAGAAATCAGCCCAGAGCACGAAAAATTCGTTTCCAATGAAATGACTCCTGAGCACAGAAAACACGCTTCCAACGAAAGGACCCCCTACTTAAAAAATTTGCTTCCATCGAAAAAACCAGAGAAAATAAAAAATTCACTTCCAACGATATTACCCCAGAAGACAAAAAATTCTTTTCCAAAGAAATCTCCCGAGAACACAAATATTCACTTCCAAAGATATCATCCCAGAGCACAATAAGTTCGCTTCCAACGAAATCACCCTAGAACACAAAAATTCCCTTCCAACGAAATCACCCTAAAACACAAAAATTCCCTTTCAACGAAATCACCCAGGAATACAAAAAATTCGCTTCCAACGAAATGACACCCTACTTCAAAATTTGCTTCCATCGAAAAAACAGAGAAACACAAAAAATTTTCTTCCAACAACATTACCCCAGAAGACAAAAAATTCACTTGCAAGGAAATATCCTAAGAACACAAATATTCACTTCCAACGAAATCACCCCAGAGCACAAAAAATTTGATTCGAACGAAATGACTCCAGAGCACAGAAAACAAGCTTCCAAAGAAATGACCCCATACTTCAATAATTTGCTTCCATCGAAAAAAACGGAGAACACAAAACATTCTCTTCCAACGATATTACCCCAGAAAACAAAAAATTCTTTTCCAACGAAATCTCCTGAGAACACAAACATTCGCTTCCAAAGATATCATCCCAGAGCACAAAAAAATCATTTCAATGAAATCAGCCTAGAACGCAAAAATTCCCTTTCAAGGAAATCACCCGAGAACACAAAAAATTCGTTTCAACGAAAAGACTCCAGAGCACAGAAATCATGCTTCCAACGAAATGACACCCTACTTCAAAATTTGCTTCCATCCAAAAAACCAGAGAACACAAAATATTCGCTTCAAACGACATTACACCAGAAGACAAAAAATTCTTTTCCAACGAAATCTTCTGAGAACACAAATATTTGCTTCCAAAGATATCATCCCAGAGCACAAATAATACGCTTCCAACGAAATCACCCCAGAACACAAAAATTCCCTTTCAAAGGAAACACGCGAGAACACAAAAAATTCGCTTCCAACGAAATCACCCTAGAATACAAAAATTCCCTTTCAATGAAATCACCCGAGAACACAAAAAATTCGCTTGCAACGAAATCGACCCAGAGCACAGAAAATTCGCTTTCAACGAAATGACTTCAGAGAACAGAAAACACGCATCCAACGAAATGACCCCCTACTTAAAAAATTTGCTTTCATCAGAAACACCGGAGAACACAAAAAATTCGCTTCCCACGATATTACCCCACAACACAAAAAATTCGCTTGCAACGAAATCTCCTGAGAACACAAGTATTCGCTTCCAAAGATATCATCCCAGAGCACAAAAAAATCATTTCAACGAAATCACTCTAGAACGCAAAAATTCCCTTTCAACGAAATCACTCGAGAACCCAAATAATTTGCTTCCAACGAAATCACCCCAGAGCACAAAAAATTCGCTTCCAACGAAATCACCCTAGAACACAAAAATTCCCTTTCAATGAAATCACCAGAGAACAAAAAAAATTTGCTTCCAACGAAAAGACTCCAGAGCACAGAAAACATGCTTCCAACGAAATGACCCCCTACTTCAAAAATTTGCTTCCATCGAAAAAAGCAGAGAACACAAAAAATTCTCTTCCAACGATATTACCCCAGAAGACAAAAAATTCTTTTCCAACGAAATCTCCTGAGAACACAAATATTCGCTTCCAAAGATATCATCCCAGAGCACTAAAAATTCGCTTCCAACAAAATCACCCGAGAACGCAAAAATTCCCTTTCAAGGAAATCACCCGAGAACACAAAAAATTCGCTTCCAACGAAATTACCCCAGAACACAAAAAATTCGCTTGGAACGAAATCTCCTGAGAACACAAATATCCGCTTCCTAAGATATCATCCCAGAGCACAAAAAATTCTCTTTCAACGAAATCACCCTAGAACACAAAAATTTCCTTTCAACGAAATCACCCGAGAAAACAAAAAATTCGCTTCCAACGAAATTACTCCAGAACACAAAAATTCGCTTGCAACGAAATCTCCTTAGAACACAAATATTCGCTTCCATCGAAATCACCCCAGAGCACAAAAAATTCGCTTCCACTGAAATGACTCCAGAGCACAGAAAACACGCTTCCAACAAAATGACCCCCTATTTCAAAAATTTGCTTCGATCGAAAAAACCGGAGAACACAAAAAATTCTCTTCCAACCACATTACCCCAGAAGACAAAAAATTCTTTTCCAACGAAATCTCCTGAGAACACAAATATTCGCTTCCAATGAAATCACCCCAGAGAACAAAAAATTCGCTTCCAATGATAATCTCCAGAGCACAGAAAACATGCTTCCAATGAAATGACCCCCTACTTCAAAAATTTGCTTCCATCGAAAAAACCGGAGAACACAAAAAATTCTCTTACATCGATATTACCCCAGAAGACAAAAAAATTCCTTTCCAACGAAATCTCCGGAGAACACAAAATTCGTTTCCAAAGATATCATCCCAGATCACAAAAAATTCCCTTCCAACGAAATCACCCGAGAACACAAAAATTCCCTTTCAACGCAATCACGCGAGAACACAAAAAATTTGGTTCCACCAAAATTACCCCAGAACACAAAAAATTCGCTTGCAATGAAATCTTCTGAGAACACAAATATTCGCTTCCATCGAAATCACCCTAGAGCACAAAAAATTCGCTTCCAACGAAATCACCACAGAGTACAAAAAATTCGCTTTCAACGAAATGACTCCAGAGTACAGAAAACATGCTTCCAAAGAAATGACCCCCTACTTTAAAAATTAGCTTCCTTCGAAAAAACCGGAGAACACAAAAAATTCTCTTCCAACGATATTACCCCAGAAAACAAAAAATTCTTTTGCAACGAAATCTCCTGAGAACACAAATATTCGCTTCCAAAGAAATCATCCTAGAGCAAAAAAAAATCATTTCAACGAAATCACCCTAGAACGCAGAAATTCCCTTTCAAGGAAATCACCCGAGAACACAAAAAATTGGCTTCAACGAAATGACTCCAGAGCATAGAAATCATGCGTCCAAGGAAATGACACCCTACTTCAAAATTTGCTTCCATCCAAAAAACCGGAGAACACAAAAAATTCGCTTCAAACGACATTACCCCAGAAGACAAAAAATTCTTTTCCAGCGAAATCTCCTGGGAACACAAATATTCTCTTCCAAAGATATCATGCCAGAACACAAAAAAATCATTTCAAAGAAATCACCCCAGAACACAAAAATTCCCTTTCAACAAAATCACCCGAGAACCCAAAAAAATCACTTCCAACGAAATCACCTCAGAGCACAAAAAATTTGCTTCCAACGATGTCTCCAGAGCACAGAAAACACGCTTCCAACGAACTGACCCCCTACTTCAAAAATTTGCTTCCATCGAAAAAACAGGAGAACACAAAAAATTCTCTTCCAACGATATTACCCCAGAAGACAAAAAATTCTTTTCCAACGAAATCTCCTGAGAACACAAATATTCGCTTCCAAAGATATCATCCCAGAGCACAAAAAATTCGCTTCCAATGAAATCACCCTAGAACGCAAAAATTCCCTTTCAAGGAAATCACCCGAGAACACAAAAAATTCGCTTCCAACGAAATTACCCCAGAACACAAAAAATTCGCTTCCAACGAAATTTCCTGAGAACACAAATATTCGCTTCCAAAGATATCATCTCAGAGCACAAAAAATTCTCTTTGAACGAAATCACCCGAGAAAAGAAAAAATTCGCTTCCAAAGAAATTACTCCAGAACACAAAAAATTCGCTTGCAACAAAATCTCCTGAGAACACAAATATTCGCTTCCAACGATATCATCTCAGAGCACAAAAAATTCGTTTCCAACGAAATTACCCCAGAACACAAAAAATTCACTTGCAACGAAATCTCCTGAGAACACAAATATTCGCTTCCAACGAAATCACAACAGAGCACAAAAAATTCGCTTTCAACGAAATGACTGCAGAGCACAGAAAACACGCTTCCAACGAAATGACCCAATACTTCAAAAATTTCCTTCCATCGAAACAACTGGAGAACACAAAAAATTCTCTTCCAACGATATTACCCCAGAAGACAAAAAATTCTTTTCCAATGAAATATCCTGAGAACACAAATATTCGCTTCCAACGATATCATCTCAGAGCACAAAAAATTTGCTTCCAACGAAATGACTCCAGAGCACAGAAAACATGCTTCCAAACAAATGAGCCCCTACTTAAAAAATTTGCTTTCATCGGAAACACTGGAGAACACAAAAAATTCGCTTCGAACGATATTACCCCAGAACACAAAAAATTCGCTTGCAACGAAATCTCCTGAGAATACAAATATTCGCTTCCAAAGATATCATCCCAGAGCACAAAACATTCGATTCCAACGAAATCACCCAAGAATGCAAAAATTCCCTTTCAACGAAATCACCCGAGAACACAAAAAATTCGCTTCCAACGAAATTACCCCAGAACACAAAAAATTCACTTGCAACGAAATCTCCTGAGAACACAAATATTCGCTTCCAACGAAATCACAAAAAAGCACAAAAAATTCACTTCCAACGAAATGACTCCAGAGCACAATAAATTCGCTTCTAATGAAATCACCCTAGAACGCAAATATTCCCTTTCAACGAAATCACCTGAGACCCAAAACATTCGCTTCCAACGAAATCACCCTAGAAAGCAAATATTCCCTTTCAACGAAATCACCCGAGACCCAAAAAATTGGCTTCCAACGAAATCACCCCAGAGTACAAAAAATTTGCTTCCAATGAAATGACTGTTGAGGACAGAAAACACGCTTCCAAAGAAATGACCCCCTATTTCAAATATTTGCTTCCATCGAAAACCCAGAGAACACAAAACATTCTCTTCCAATGATATTACCCGAGAAAACAAAAAATTCTTTTCCAACGAAATCTCCTGAGAACACAAATATTCGCTTCCAAAGATATCATCCCAGAGCCCAAAAAATCATTTCAACGAAATCAACCTAGAACGCAAAAATTCCCTTTCAAGGAAATCACCCGAGAACACAAAAAAATTCGCTTCACCGAAATGACTCCAGAGCACAGAAATCATGCTTCCAACAAAATGACACCCTACTTCAAAATTTGCTTCCATCCAAAAAACCGGAGAACACAAAAAATTCGCTTCAAACGACATTACCCCAGGAGACAAAAAATTCTTTTCCAACGAAATCTCCTGGGAACACAAATATTCTCTTCCAAAGATATCATCCCAGAACACAAAAAAAATCATTTCAACGAAATCACCCCAGAACACAAAAATTCCCTTTCAACAAAATCACCCGAGAACCCAAAAAATTCGCTTCCAACGAAATCACCTCAGAGCACAAAAAATTTGCTCCCAACGCAATGACTCCTGAGCAGAGAAAACGCGCTTCCAACGAAATGACCCCGTACTTCAAAAAATTGCTTCCATCGTAAAAACCGGAGAACACAAAAAATTCTGTTCCAACGATATTACCCCAGAAGACAAAATTCTTTTCCAACGAAATCACCTGAGAACACAAATATTCGCTTCCAAAGATATCATCCCAGAGCACAGAAAATTCGCTTCCAACGATATCACCCTAGAACACAAAAATTCCCTTTCAAAGAAATCACGTGAGAACACAAAAATTCTCTTCCAACAAAATTTCCCCAGAGCACAAAAAATTCGCTTCCAACGAAATGACTCCTGAGCACAGAAAACACGCTTCCAACGAAATGACCCCCTACTTCAAAAATTTGCTTCCATCGAAAAAACCGGAGAACATAAAAAATTCGCTTCCAACGATATTACCCCAGAAGACCAAAAATTCTTTTCCAAAGAAATCTCCTGAGAACACAAATATTCTCTTCCAAAGATATCATCCCAGAGCACATAAAAATCCTTTCAAAGAAATCACCCCAGAACACAAAAATTTCCTTTCAAAGAAATCACGCGAGAACACAAAAAATTCGCTTCTAACGAAATCACCCTAGAGCACAAAAAATTCGCTTCCAACGAAATCACCCTAGAATACAAAAATTCCCTTTCAATGAAATCACCCAAGAACACAAAAAATTCGCTACCAACGAACAGACTCCAGAGCACAGAAAACACACTTCCAACGAAATGACCCCCTCCTTCAAAAATTTGCTTCAATCAAACAAACCGGAGAACACAAAAAAATTCATTTCCAAAGAAATGACCCCAGAACACAAAAAAATTCGCTTCCAACGAAATCTTCTGAGAACACAAATATTCACTTCTAAAGAAATCATCCCAGAGCACAAAAAAATCGCTTCCAACAAAATCACCCTCGAACATAAAAAATTTCCTTTCAAAGAAATCACCCGAGAACACAAAAAATTCACGTCCAACGAAATTCCCCCAGAACACAAGAAATTCGCTTCCAACGAAATTACCCTAGAACACACAAATTTCGCTTCTAACAAAATCACCCCAGAGCACAAAAAATTCTCTTCCAATGAAATGACTCCAGAGCACAGAAAACACGCTTCCAAGGAAATGATCCCATACTTCAAAAATTGGCTTCCATCGAAATCACCCGAGAACACAAAAAATTCACTTCCAACGAAATTATCCCAGAACACAGAAAATGCGCTACCAACGAAATCACCCCAGAGCACAAAAAATTCGCTTACAACGAAATGACCCCAGAACACAAAAAATTCCCCTTCTAGGAAATCACACGAGAACACAAAAAATTCGCTTCTAACGAAATCACTCCAGAGAACAAAAAATCGCTTCTATCGAAATGACTCCAGAGCACAGAAAACACGCTTCCAACGAAATCACCCTAGAACATATAAAATTCCCTTTCAATGAAATTACCCCAGAACACAAAAAATTCGCTTGCAACAAAATCTCCTGAGAACACAAATATTCGCTTCCAAAGAAAACATCCCAGAGCACAAAAAATTCGCTTCCAACGAAATTACCCCAGAACACAAAAATTCGCTTCCAATGAAATCAACCAAGAACACAAAAAATTTGCTTCCATCGAAATCACCCGAGAACAGAAAAAATTTGCTTCTAACGAAATCACCCGGGAACACAAATATTAGCTTCCAATGAAATCACCATAAAACCAAAAAATTCTTTTCCAACGAAATCTCCTGAGAACACAAATATTCGCTTCCAAAGAAATCACCCCAGAGCACCAAAAATTCGCTTCCAACGTAATTACCCTAAGGAAAAAAATTTCACTTTCAACGAAATCACCTGAGAACACAAAAAATTCGTGTCCAATGAAATCAACCCAGAACACAGAAAATTCGCATCCAAAGAAATCACTCAGAACACAAAAATTTCCCTTCCAACGAAATGACTCCAAAACACAGAAAACACGCTTCCAATGAAATCACCCCAGAGCACAAAAAATTCGCTTCCAATGAAATCAACCTAGAACACAAAAAATTTGCTTCTATCCAAATCACCTGAGAACAGAAAAAATTCGCTTCCAAAGAAATTACCCCAGAATACAAAAAATTCGCTTCCATCAAAATCCCCGCAGAGCACAAAAAAAATTGCTTCCAAAGAAATCACCCTAGAACACAAAAAATTCGCTTCCAACAAAATCACACCAGAACACAAAAAATTTTCTTCCAAGGAAATGACTCCAATGCACAGAAAACATGCTTCCAACGAAATCACCCCATACTTCAAAAAAAATCACTTTCAACAAAATTGCCCCAGATCACAAAAAATTCTCTTCCAACGAAATCAACCCAGAACACAAAATATTCGCTTCCATCAAAATCACCCCAGAACACAAAAAATTCGCTTCCATCGAAATCACCCCAGGAAACAAAAAATTCGATTTCAAAGTAATTACCCCAGAACACAAAAATTGCTTCTATTGAAATTACCCCAGAACACAAAAAATTCACTTGCATAGAAATGTCCTGAGAAGACAAATATTCGCTTCCAAAGAAATCACCCAAGAGCACAAAAAATTCGCTTGCAAAGAAATGTCCTGAGAAGACAAATATTCGCTTCCAAAGAAATCACCCAAGAGCACAAAAAATTCGCTTCCAACAAAATCACACCAAGCACAAAAAATTCGCTTTCAACGAAATCACCCCAGAACACAAAATATTCGCTTCCATCAAAATCACCCCAGAACACAAAAAATTCACTTCCACGAAATTACCCCAGAACACAAAAAAATTCGCTCGAAAAGAAATGTCCTGAGAAGACAAATATTCGCTTCCAAAGAAATCACCCCAGAGCACAAAAAATTCGCTTCCAACGAAGTGACTCCAGAGCACAGAAAACACGCTTCCAATGAAATAACCCCATACTTCAAAAAAATTCGCTTCCAACTAAATTGCCCCAGAACACAAAAACTTTGCTTCCATCGAAATCACCCGAGAACAGAAAAAATTCGTTTCTAACGAAATCACCAGCGAACACAAATATTAGCTTCCAATGAAATCATCCTAAAGCACAAAAAAATTCGCTTCCAACGAATTTACCCTAAGGCAAAAAAAAAATTCACTTTCAACGAAATCACCTGAGAACACAAAAAATTCGCTTCCAACAAAATCACCGCAGAACACAAAAAATTTGCTTCCAGGGAAATGACTCCAATACACAGAAAACATGCTTCCAACGAAATCACCCCATACTTCAAAAAAAAATCACTTTCAACAAAATTGCCCCTGAACACAAAAAATTCTCTTCCAACGAAATCAACCCAGAACACAAAATATTCGCTTCCATCAAAATCACCCCAGAACACAAAAAATTCGTTTCCATCGAAATCACCCCAGAAAACAAAAAATTCGATTCCAAAGTAATTACCCCAGAACACAAAAATTGCTTCTATTGAAATTACCCCAGAACACAAAAAATTTGCTTCCAAAGAAATCACCACAGAACACAAAAATTTTGCATCTAACGAAATGACTCCAGAGCACAGAAAACACGCTTCCAACAAAATGACCTACTACTTCAAAAACTTGCTTCCATCGAAAAAAAAGGAGAAAACAAAAAATTCTCTTCCAACGATATTACCCCAGAAGACAAAAAATTCGCTTCCAACTAAATCTCCTGAGAACACAAATATTCGCTTCCAAAAATATCATCCCAGAGCACAAAAAATTCGCTTCCAACGAAATCACTCTAGAACGCAAAAATTCCCTTTCAACGAAATCACCCGAGAACACAAAAAATTTGCTACCAACGAAATCACCCCAGAGCACAAAAATTCGCTTCCAACGAAATGACTCCAGAGCACAGAAAACACGCTTCCAACGAAATGACCCCGTATTTCAAAAATATGCTTCCATCGAAAAAACCGGAGAACACAAAAAATTCTCTTCCAACGATATTACCCCAGAAGACAAAAAATTCGCTTCCAATGAAATCACCTGGGAACACAAATATTCGCTTTCAACGAAATCACCCGAGAACACAAAAAATTTGCTTCCAAAGAAATCACCCCAGAACACAAAAAATTCGCTTCCAACTAAATGACTCCAGAGCACAGAAAACACACTTCCAACGAAATGACCCCCTACTTCAAAAATTTGCTTCCATCGAAAAAACCGGAGAACACAAAAATTCTCTTTCAACAAAATTACCCCAGAAGACAAAAAATTCTTTTCTAACAAAATCTCCTGAGAACACAAATATTCGCTTCCAACGAAATCACCCCAGAGCACAAAAAACACGTTTCCAGCGAAATGACTCCAGGGCACAGAAAACACGCTTCCAACGAAATGACCCCATACTTCAAAAACTTGCTTCCATCGAAATCACCCGAGAACACAAAAAATTCGCTTCCAAAGATATTACCCCAGAGCAAAAAAATTCATTTTCAACGAAATCTCCTGAGAACACAAATATTCGCTTTCAAAGATATCATCCCAGAGCACAAAAAAATCGCTTCCAATGAAATCACCCTAGAACACAAAAGATTCCCTTTCAACGAAATCACCTGAGAACACAAAAACTTCGTTTACAACGAAATTATCCTAGAGCACAAAAAATTCGCTTCCAATGAAATGGCTCCAGAGCACAGAAAACACGCTTCCAACGAAATGACCCCCTACTTCAAAAATTTGCTTCCATCGAAAAAAACGGAGAACACAAAAAAGTCGCTTGCAATGAAATTGCCCCAGAAAAAATAATTCGCTCGTAACGAAATCTTCTGAGAACACAAATATTCGCTTCCAACTAAATCTCCACAGAACACAAAAAATTCGGTTCCAACAAAATGACTCCAGGTCACAGAAAACACGCTTCCAACGACATGACCCCATACTTCAAAAATTTGCTTCCATCGAGATCACCCTAGAACACAAAAATTCCCTTTAAACAAAATCACCCGAGGACACAAAAAATTCGCTTCCAACGAAATCACCCCAGAGCACAAAAAATTCGCTTCCAAAGAAATGACTCCAGAGCACAGAAAACACGCATCCAATGAACTGACCCCTACTTCAAAAATTTGCTTCCATCGAAAAAAACGGAGAACACAAAAAAGTCGCTTGCAATGAAATTGCCCCAGAAAAAATAATTCGCTCGTAACGAAATCTTCTGAGAACACAAATATTCGCTTCCAACTAAATCTCCACAGAACACAAAAAATTCGGTTCCAACAAAATGACTCCAGGTCACAGAAAACACGCTTCCAACGACATGACCCCATACTTCAAAAATTTGCTTCCATCGAGATCACCCAAGAACACAAAAATTCGCTTCCAAAGAAATTACCCCAGAACAAAAAAAAATCGCTTCCAACAAAATCTCCTGAGAACACAAATATTCGCTTCCAAAGAAATCATCCCAGAGCACAAAAAATTCGTTTCCAACGAATTCACCATAGAACACAAAAAAATTCCCTTCAACGAAATCACCCGAGAACACAAAAAATTCGCGTCCAACGAAATTACCCCACAATAGAGAAAATTTACTTCCAACCATATCAATCCAGAGCACAAAAAATTGCCTTCCAATAAAATCACCCGAGTACGCAAATATTTGCTAACAACGAAATTACCCCAGAACAGAAAAAATTTGCTTCCATCGAAATCACCCCAGAACACAAAAATTTCACTTCCAACGAAATCACCCCAGAACACAAAAAATTCTCTTCCAACGATATTACCCCAGAAGACAAAAAATTTGCTTCCAACGAAAGCTCCAGAAAACACAAATATTTGCTTCCAAAGAAATCACCCCAGAGCACAAAAAATTCGCTTTCAACGAAATGACTCCTTAACACAGAAAACACACTTCAAAAAGTCACCCAGGAACACAAAAAAATTCGCTTCCAATGAAACAATTCCAGAGCACAAAATATTCTCTACCAACGAAATGACTCCAGAGCACAGAAAAGACGCTTCCAAGGAAATGACCCCAGAACACAAAAAATTTGCTTCCAACGTAATTACCACAGAACACAAAAAATTCGCTTCCAACAAAATCACCCAGAACACAAATATTTGCTTCCAAAAAAATGACTCCAGAACACAGAAAACAAGCTACTAACGAAATCACCCCATACTTCAAAATCACTTCCAACGAAATTACCCCAGAACAGAAAAAATTTGCTTCCAACGAAATCAACCCAGAGCAGAAAAAATTCCCTTCCAAAGAAATCAACCTAGAGCACTCAAAATTCGCTTTCAACGAAATCACCCCAGAACAAAAAAAATTCGTGTCCAACGAAATCAACCCAGAAAACAAAAAATTTCCTTCCAAGGAAATTACCCCAGAACACAATAAATTCGCTTCCAACAAAATCACCCCAGAGCACAAAAAATTTGCTTCCAACGAAATGACTCCAGAGCACAAGAAAACACGCTTCCAACTAAAGACCTCCTGAGCATAAAAAATTTGCTTCCAACAAAATCACCCTAGAACATAAAAAATTCGCTTTCAAATAAATCACCCGAGAACACAAAAAATTCGCTTCCAAAGAACTGACTCCAGAGCACAGAAAACACGTTTCGAACGAAATGATACCATACTTCAAAAATTTGCTTCCATCGAAATCACCTGAGAATACAAAATATTCTCTTCCAACGAAATTACCCAAGAACACAAAAAAATTCGCTTCCAAAGAAATCAACCCAGAACACAAAAAATTCACTTCCAACGAAATCACCCCAGAACACAAAAAATTTGGTTCCAATGAAATAACTGCAGAGCACAGAAAACACGCTTCCAATGAAAGGACCCCAGAAGACAAAAAATTCGCTTCCAAAGAAATCACCATAGAACATAAAAAATTCGCTTTCAACGAAATCACCCGAGAACACAAAAAATTCGCTTCCAACGAAATTACCCCAGAACACAAAAAATTCGCTTGTAACGAAATCTCCTGAGCACACATATATTCGCTTCCAACGAAATCACCACAGAGCACAAAAAATTCGCTTCCAACCAAGTGACTCCAGAGCACAGAAAACACGCTTCCAACGAAATGACCCCGTATTTCAAAAATTTGCTTCCATCGAAAAAACCGGAGAACACAAAAAATTCTCTTCCAACGATATTACCCCAGAAGACAAAAAATTCGCTTCCAATGAAATCACCTGGGAACACAAATATTCGCTTTCAACGAAATCACCAGAGAACACAAAAAATTTGCTTCCATAGAAATCACCCCAGAGCACAAAAAATTGGCTTCCAACAAATGACTCCAGAAAATGAAAACACGCTTCCAACAAAATGACCCCCTACTTCAAAAATTTGCTTCAATTGAAAAAACCAGAGAACACAAAAAATTCACTTCCAACAAAATCACCCCAGAGCACAAAAAATTTGCTTCCAAAGAAATGACTCCTGAGCACAGAAAACACGCTTCCAACTAAAGCCCTCCTGAGCACAAAAAATTTGCTTACAACAAAATCACCCTAGAACATAAAAAATTCGCTTTCAAAGAAATCACCCGAGAACACAAAAAATTCGCTTCCAAAGAAATGACTCCAGAGCACAGAAAACACGCTTCCAATGAAATGACCCCAGAAAACAAAAATTTCACTTCCAACGAAATCACCCTAGAATATAAAAAATTCGCTTCCAATAAATCACCGCAAAACACAAAAATTCACATCCAACGAAAAGACTCCAGAGCACAGAAAACACACTTCCAACGAAATGACCCCCTACTTGAAAACTTTTCTTCCATCGGAAAAACCAGCGAACACAAAAAATTAGCTTCCAATGAAATAACCCCAAAAGACAAAAAATTAGCTTGCAACGAAATCTCCTGAGAACACAAATATTTGCTTCCGACCAAATCAAGCAAAAACACAAATATTCGCTTCCAACGAAATCACCGAAGAACACAAAAAATTCGCATCCAACGAAATTACCCCAGAATAGAAAAAAATTACTTCCAACCAAATCAACCCAGAGCACAAAAAATTCCCTTCCAACAAAATCACCCAGGAACACAAAAATTGGCTTCCAAGGAAATTACCCCAGAACTGAAAAAATTTGCTTCCATCGAAATCACCCAAGAACACAAAACTTTGCTCCCAAAGAAATCACCGCAGAACACAAAAATTTCGCTTCCAACGAAATGACTCCAGAACACAGAAAAAACGCTACCAAAGAAATCACCCGAAAACACAAAAAATTCGTTTCCAACGAAATCATCCTAGAACACAAAAAATTCGCATCCAATGAAATGACTCCAGAGCACAGAAAACACGGTTCCAATGAAATGACCCCAGAAAACAAAAATTTCGCTTCCATCGAAATCACCGCAAAAGACAAAAATTCACATCCAATAAAAAGACTCCAGAGCACAGAAAACACGCTTCCAACGAAATGACCCCCTATTTCAAAAATTTGCTTCATTCGAAAAAACCGGAGACACAAAGAATTCGCCTCCAACGAAATCACCCCAGAACACAAAAAAATCGCTTCCAACAAAATCACCCCAGAACAAAATCTTTTTCTTTCAACGAAATCACCCCAGAGCTCAAAAAATTTGATTACAACAAAATTACCCCAGAACACAAGAAATACTCTCCCAAAAAAATCGACCCAGAGCACAAAAAATTCGTTTCCAACGAAATCACCCTGGAACACAAAAAATTGGCTTTCTAAAAAATCACCCGAGAACACAAAAAATTTGCTTCCAATGAAATTACCCCAGAACACAAAAAATTGGCTTTCTACAAAATCACCCGAGAACACAAAAAATTTGCTTCCAACTAAATACCCAAGAACACAAAAAATTCGCTTCCAACGATATTACCCCAGAAGAAAAAAAATTCGCTTCCAACGAAAACTCCTGAGAACACAAATATTCGCTTCCAAAGAAATCACCCTTAGCACAAAAAATTCGCTTCCAACGAACTCACCCTAGAACACAAAAAATTCTCTTTCAACGAAAACACCCGAGAACAAAAAAAGTTCGCTTCCAACGAAATCACCACAGAGCACAAAAAATTAGCTTCCAACGAAATGACTCCAGAGCACAGAAAACACGCTTCCAAAGAAATGACCCCAGAACACAAAAAATTCACTGCCAACAAAATCACCTCGAACACAAAAAATTCGCTTTCAACGAAATCACCCGAGAAAAAAAATTCACTTCCAACGTAATCAACACAGAGCACAAAAAATTCGCTTCCCGTAAAATGACCCTATAACATAAAAAATTCGCTTCAATCGAAATCACCAGAGAAGACAAAATATGCGCTTCCAACCAAATACCCCAGAGCACAAAAAAATTGCTTACAACGAAATCACCCTGGAACATAAAAACTTCGCTTTCAACAAAATGAACAGGGGATACAAAAAATTCGCTTCCAACGAAATCACCCCAGAGCACAAAAAATTCTCTTCCAACGAAATGACCCCCTACGTCAAAAATTTTCTTCCAGCGAAAAACAGTAGAACACAAAAAATTCGCTTCCTACGAAATTACCCAAGAAAACAAAAAATTCGCTTGCAACCAAATCTTCGGAGAACACAAATATTCGCTTCCAAAGAAATCACACTAGAGCACAAAAAATTTGCTTACAACGAAGTGACTCCAGAGCACAGAAAACACGCTTGCAAAGAAATGACCCCATACTTCAAAAATTTGTTTCCATCGAAATCACCTGAAAACATAAAAAATTCGCATCCAAAGAAATGACCTCAGACTTCAAAAATTTTCTTCCATCGAAAAGACCAGAGAACACATAAAATTCGCTTCCAACGAAATTACCCCTGAACACAAAAAATTCACTTCTAAAGAAATCTATTGAGAATACAAATATTGGCTTCCAAAGAAATCATCCCAGAGCACAAAAAATTTGCTTCCAAAGAAATCACCCCAGAGTACAAAAATTCCCTTCCAACAAAATCACCCGAGAACACAAATATTGGCTTCCATTGAAATCACCCCAGAACACAAAAATTTCGCTTCCACCGAAATGACTCCAGAGCACAGAAAACACGCTTCCATTGAAAAACCGGAGAACATAAAAAATTCGCTTCCACCGAAATTACCCCAGAACACAAAAAATTCTCTTGCAACGAAATTTTATGAGAACACAAATATTCACTTCCAATGAAATCACCCCAGAACAAAAAAATTTGCTTCCAACGAAATGACTCCAGAGCACAGAAAACACGCTTCCAACAAAATGACCCCCTACTTCAAAAATTCACTTCCATCGAAAAAACCGGAGAACACAAAAATACGCTTCCAAAGAAATTACACCAGAACACAAAAAATTTGCTTGGAAGGAAATCTCCTGAGAACACAAATATTCGCTTCCAAAGAAATCACCCCAGAGCACAAAAAATTCGCTTGCAACGCAATCTTCTGAGAACACATATATTCGCTTCCAACGAAATCACCCCAGAACACAAAAAATTCGCTTCCAATGAAATGACTCAAGATCACAGAAAACACGCTTCCAACGAAACGACCCCCTAATTCAAAAATTTGCTTCCATTGAAAAAACCGGAAAACATAAAAAATTCGCTTCCAAAGAAATGACTCCAGAGCACAGAAAACACGCTTCCAATGAAATGACCCCAGAAAACGAAAATTAAACTTCCAACGAAATCACCCTAGAACACAAAAAATTCGCATCCAACGAAATGACTCCAGAGCACAGAAAGCACGCTTCCAATGAAATGACCCCAGAAAACAAAAATTTCGCTTCCATCGTAATCACCGCAAAACACAAAAATTCACATCCAACGAAAAGACTCCAGAGCACAGAAAATATGCTTTCAACGAAATGACCCCCTATTTCAAAAATTTGCTTCATTCAAAAAAACCGGAGACACAAAGAATTCGCCTCCAACGAAATCACCCCAGAACACAAAAAATTTGCTTCCAAAAAATTACTCTAGAGAACAGAAAACACCCTACCTACGAAAGAAACCCATACTTCAAAAAAATTCGCTTCCAACAAAATCACCCCAGAACAAAATCTTTTCCTTTCGACGAGATCACCCCAGAGCACAAAAAATTCAATTACAACGAAATTACCCCAGAACACAAGAAACACTCTTCCAACAAAATCACCCCAGAGCACAAAAAAATTCGTTTCCAACGAAATTACCCCAGAACACAAAAAATTCGCTTCCAACGAAATCACCCCAGAGCACAAAAAATTTGCTTCCAACGAAATGACTCCATAGCTAGAAAACACGCTTCGAACAAAATGACCCCCTACTTCAAACATTTGCTTCCATCGAAATCACCCGAGAACACAAAAAATTCGCTTCCAATGAAATCTCCCCAGAACATAAAACATTCGCTTCCAACGAAATGACTCCTGAGCACAGAAAACACGCTTCTAACGAAATCACCCCATACTTAAAAATATTCTCGTCCAACGAAATTATCCCAGAGCAGAAAACATTTGCATCCAACGAAATCACCCCAGAGTACAAAAAATTCGCTTGCAACGAAATCACCCTAAAGCACAAAAAATTCGATATCAACGAAATTACCCCAGGATAGAAAAAATTTGCTTCTATCGTAGTCACCACAGAGCACGAAATATTCATTCCCAATGTAATCACACCAGAGCACAAAAAATTCACTTCCAACGAAATCACGCTAGAACACAAAAAAATAGCTTTTTCAACGAAATCACCCGAGAACACAAAAAATTCGCTTCCAATGAAATCACCCCAGAGCACAAAAAATTCGCTTGCAATGAAATCTCCTGAGAACATAAATGTTCGCTTCCAACGAAAGGACTCCAGAGCACAGAAAACACGCTTCCAACGAAATCACCCCAAAAGACAAAACATTGTCTTCTAACGGAATTACATCAGAACACAAACATTCGCTTCCAAAAATATCATCCCAGAGCACAAAAAATTCGCTTCCAACGAAATTACCCCAGAACACAAAAAATTCTTTTCAACGAAATCTCCTGAGAACACAAATATTCGCTTCCAAGGAAATCATCCCAGAGCACAAAAAAATTCGCTTTCTACGAAAGCAACCTAGAACACAAAAAATTCCCTTTCAACGAAATCATCTGATAACACAAAAAATTCATGTCCAGCGAAATTATCACAGAACAGAAAAAATTCTCTTCCAACGAAAATTAGCATTCAATGAAATCACCCCAGAGCACAAAAAATTCGCTTGCAATGAAATCTCCTGAGAACATAAATGTTTGCTTCCAAAGAAAGGACTCCAGAGCACAGAAAACACGCTTCCAACGAAATCACCGCAAAACACAAAACATTCTCTTCCAACGTAATTACATCAGAACACAAACATTCGCTTCCAAAGTTATCATCCCAGAGCACAAAAAATTCGCTTCCAACGAAATTACCCCAGAACACAAAAAATTCGTTTCAACGAAATCTCCTGAGAACACAAATATTCGCTTCCAAGGAAATCATCCCAGAGCACAAAAAAATTCACTTCCTACGAAATCAACCAAGAACACATAAAATTCCCTTTCAACGAAATCATCCGATAACACAAAAAATTCATATCCAGCGAAATTATCACAGAACAGAAAAAATTCTCTTCCATCGAAAATTAGCTTTCAATGAAATCACCCCAGAGCACAAAAAATTCCCTTCGAACGAAATGACTCCAGAGCACATAAAACACGTTTCCAACGAAATGACACCCTACTTAAAAAATTTGCTTCCATCGAAAAACCGAACATAAAAAATTCGCTTCCCACGAAATTACCCCAGAACACAAAAAATTCGCTTGCAACGAAATCTTCTGAGAACACATATATTTGCTTCCAACGAAATCACCCCAGAACATAAAAAATTCGCTTCCAATAAAATGACTCCAGAGCACAGAAAACACGCTTCCAACGAAATGACCCCCTAATTCCAAAATTTGCTTCCATCGAAAAAACCGGAGAACATAAAAAATTCGCTTCCAACGAAATGACTCCAGAGCACAGAAAACACGCTTCCAACGAAATGACCCCCTAATTCCAAAATTTGCTTCCATCGAAAAAACCGGAGAACATAAAAAATTCGCTTCCAACGAAATGACTCCAGAGCACAGAAAACACGCTTCCAATGAAATGACCCCAGAAAACAAAAATTTCGCTTCCAACGAAATCACCCTAGCACATAAAAAATTCGCTTCCATTGAAATCACCGCAAAACACAAAAATTCACCTCCAATGAAAAGACTCCAAAGCACAGAAAACACGCTTCCAACGAAATGACCGCCTACTTGAAAAATTTTCTTCCATCGAAACAACCAGCGAACACAAAAAATTAGCTTCCAATGAAATTACACCAAAACACAGAAAATTAGCTTGCAACGAAATCTCCTGAGAACACAAATATTCGCTTCCGACGAAAACCGAAGAACACAAAAAATTCGCATCCAAAAAAATTAACCCAGAATAGAAAAAAATTACTTCCAACCGAATCAACCCAGAGCACAAAAAATTCCCTTCCAACAAAATCACCCAAGAACACAAATATTGGCTTCCAACGAAATTACCGCAGAACTGAATAAAATCACCTGAGTACGCATATATTTGCTAACAATGAAATTACCCCAGAACAGAAAAAATTTGCTTCCATCGAAATCACCCCAGAACACAAAAATTTCGCTTCCATCGAAATCACCCCAGAACACAAAACTTTGCTTACAAAGAAATCACCCCAGAACACAAAAATTCGCTTCCAACAAAATCACCCCAGAACACAAAAAATTTGCTCCCAAAGAAATCACCGCAGAACACAAAAATTTCGCTTCCAACGAAATGACTCCAGAACACAGAAAAAACGCTACCAACGGAATCACTCGAGAACACAAATAATTCGCTTCCAACGAAATCATCCTAGAACACAAAAAATTCGCATCCAACGAAATGACTCCAGAGCACAGAAAACACACTTCCAATGAAATGACCCCAGAAAACAAATATTTCGCTTCCATCGAAATCACCGCAAAACACAAAAATTCACATCGAACGAAAAGACTCCAGAACACAGAAAAAACGCTACCAACAAACTCACCCGAGAACACAAAAAATTTGCTTCCAACGAAATTATCCTAGAACACAAAAAATTCGCATCCAACGAAATGACTCCAGAGCACAGAAAACACGCTTCCAGTGAAATGACCCTAGAAAACAAAAATTTCGCTTCCATCGAAATCACCGAAAAACACAAAAATTCACGTCCAACGAAAAGACTCCAGAGCACGTAAAAGAACACGCTTCCAACGAAATGACCCCCTATTTCAAAAATTTGCTTCATTCGAAAAAACCGGAGACACAAAGAATTCGCCTTCCACGAAATCACCCCAGAACACAAAAAATTCGCTTCCAACGATATTACCCCAGAAGAAAAAAAAATTGCTTCCAACGAAATCTCCTAAGAACACAAATATTCGCTTCCAAAGAAATCACCCTTAGCACAAAAAATTTGCTTCCAAAGAAATCACCCCAGAGTACAAAAATTCCCTTCCAACAAAATCACCCAAGAACACAAATATTGGCTTCCAACGAAATCACCCCAGAACACAAAAAATTCGCTTCTAACGAAATCACCCTAGAACACAAAAATTCCCTTTCAAAGAAATCACCCGAGAACAAAAAAAAATTCGCTTCCAACGAAATCACCCCAGAGAACAAAAATTTCGCTTCCAAAGAGTTGACTCCAGAGCACAGAAAACACGCTTCCAAAGAAATGATCCCCTACTTCAAAAATTTGCTTCTATCGAAAAGACAGGAGAACACAAAAAATTCTCTTCCAACAATATTACCCCAGAGACAAAAAAATTCTTTTCCAACGAAATCTCGTGAGAACACAAATATTCGCTTCCAAAGATATCATCCCAGAGAACAAAAAATTCGCTTCCAACGAAATTACCCCAGAGCACAAAACATTCGCTTCCAATGAAATCAACCCAGAATACAAAAAAATTTGCTTCCAAAGAAATAATCCAAGAATATAAAAAATTCGCTTCGATCAAAATCACCCGAGAACACAAAAAATTCGATTCCAACTAAATTACCCCAGATTAAAAGAAATTCCTTCCAACGAAATCACCCCAGAGCACAAAAAAGTCGTTTCCAACGAAATGACTCCAGGGCACAGAAAGCACGCTTCCAACGAAATTACCCCCTACTTCAAAAATTTGTTTCCATCGAAATCACCTGAGAACACAAAAAATTCACTTCCAACGAAATCACCCCAGAACACAAAAAATTCGCTTGCAACGAAATCTCCTGAGAACACAAATATTCGCTTCCAGCGAAATCACACCAAAGCACAAAAAATTCGCATCCAACGAAATGACTCCAGAGCACAGAAAACATGCTTGCAACGAAATGACCCCCTACTTCAAAAATTTGCTTCCTTCGAATAAACCGGAGAACACAAAAAATTCTCTTCCAACGAGATTACCCCAGAAGACAAAAAATTCTTTTCCAATGAAATCTCCTGAGAACACAAATATTCGCTTCCAAAGAAATCATCCCAGAGCACAAAAAAAATTAGCTTCCAACGAAAGCACCCGATAACACAAAAAATTCACGTCCAACGAAATTATCACAGAACAGAAAAAAATTTGCTTCCATCAAAATCACCCCAGAATAAAAAAAATTTGCTTCCAACGAAATGACGCTAGAACACAAAAAATGAGCTTTTTCAACGAAATCACCCGAAAACACAAAATTTCCTTTCAAAGAAATCACGTGAGAACACAAAAAATTCGCTTCCAATGAAATCACCCCAGAACACAAAAAATTTGCTTGCAATGAAATCTCCTGAGAACACAAATATTCGCTTCCAACGAAATCGTCCCAGAGCACAAAAAATTCGCTTCCAACGAAATTACCCTAGAACACAAAAATTCCCTTTCAATGAAATCACCCAAGAACACAAAAAATTCGCTTCCAACGAAAACACCATAGAACAAAAAAAAAAATCGCTTCCATCGAAATCACCACAGAAGACAAAAAATTCTCTTCCAATGATATTACCCCAGAAGACAAAAACTTCTTTTCCAACGAAATCTCGTGAGAACACAAATATTCGCTTCCAAAGATATCATCCCAGAGCACAAAAAATTCCCTTCGAACGAAATCACCCAAGAGCACGAAAAATTCGCTTCCAAAGAAATGACTCCAGAGCACAGAAAACACGCTTCCAATGATATGACCCCATACTTCAAAAATTTGCTTCCATCGAAATCACCCCTGAACACAAAAAATTCGCTGCCAACGAAATCACCCTAGAACACAAAACATTCCCTTTCAACGAAATCACCCGAGAACACAAAAAATTAGCTTCTAACGAAATGACTCCAGAGCACAGAAAATTCGCTTCCAACGAAATCACCCTAGAACACAAAAAATTTCCTTTCAACAAAATCACCTGAGAACACAAAAAAGTCACGTCCAACGAAATTACCACAGAACAGAAAAAATTTGCTTCCACCGAAATCACCCGAGAACACAAAAAATTCTCTTCCAACGAAATCACGCTAGAACCCAAAAAATTATCGTTCAATGAAATCACCCCTGAGCACAAAAAATTCTCTTCCAACGAAATGACTCCAGAGCACATAAACCACGAATCCAACGAAATGACCCCCTACTTAAAAAATTTGCTTCCATCGAAAAACTGGAGAACATAAAAAATTCGCTTACAACGAAATTACCCCAGAACATAAAAAATTCGCTTGCAACGAAATTTTCTGAGAACACAAAAAATTCGCTTCCAACGAAATGACTCCAGAGCACAGAAAACACGCTTCCAACGAAATGACCCCCTACTTAAAAAATTCGCTTCCATCGAAAAAACTGGAGAACACAAAAATACGCTTCCAACGAAATTACCCCAGAACACAAAAAATTCGCTTGCAACGAAATCTCCTGAGAACACAAATACTCGCTTCCAAAGCAATCACCCCAGAGCACAAAAAATTCGCTTTCAATGAAATCTTCTGAGAACACATATATTCGCTTGCAACGAAATCACCCCAGAACACAAAAAATTTGCTTCCAATGAAATGACTCCAGATCACAGAAAACACGCTTCCAATGAAATGACCCCCTATTTCAATAATTTGCTTCCATTGAAAAAACCAGAGAACACAAAAAATTAGCTTCCTTCGAAATTACCCCAGAAAACAAAATATAGGCTTCCAACGAAATGAATCCAGAGCACAGAAAACAAGCTTCCAACGAAATGATCCCATACTTCAAAAATTTGCTTCCTTTGAAATAATCTGAGAACACAAAAAATTCGCTTCCAATGAAATTACCTCAGAAGACAAAAATTTCTTTTCCAACGAAATCTCCTGAGGACACAAATATTTGTTTCCAATGAAATCACCCCAGAGCACAAAAAACTCGTTTCCAACGAAATGATTCCAGGGCTCAGAAAACACGCTTCCAACGAAATGACCCCCTACTTCAAAAATTTGCTTCCATCGAATAAACCAGAGAACACAAAAAATTCTCTTCCAACGAGATTACCCCAGAAGACAAAAAATTCTTTTCCAACGAAATCTCCTGAGAACACAAATATTCGCTTCCAAAGAAACCATCCCAGAGCACAAAAAAATTCGCTTCCAACAAAAGCCCCCGATAACACAAAAAATTCACGTCTAAAGAAATTATCACAGAACATAAAAAAATTTGCTTCCATCGAAATCACCCCAGAATAAAAAAAAAATTGCTTCCAACGAAATCACGCTAGAACACAAAAAATGAGCTATAATCGAAATCACAAAAAATTAGCTTTTTCAACGAAATCACCCGAAAACACAAAATTTGCTTTCAAAGAAATCACCCGAGAACACAAAAAATTCGTTTCCAATGAAATCACCCCAGAAAACAAAAAATTCGCTTGCAATGAAATCTCCTGAGAACACAAATATTCGCTTCCAACGAAATCGTCGCAGAGCACAAAAGATTCGCTTCCAACGAAATCACCCTAGAACGCAAAAATTCCCTTTCAATGAAATCACCCGAGAACACAAAAAATTCGCTTCCTACAAAATCAACCCAGAACACAAAAAGTTCCTTTCCAACGAAAGGACTCCAGAGCACAGAAAACAAGCTTCCAACGAAATGACCCCCTACTTAAAAAATTTGCTTCCATCGAAAAACCGGAGAAGATAAAAAATTCGCTTCCAAAAAATTCGCTTCAAACGAAATTTTCTGAGAACACAAATATTCGCTTCCAACGAAATCACTCCAGAACAAAAAAAATTCGCTTCCAGCAAAATTACTCCAGAGCACAGAAAACATGCTTTCAACAAAATGATCTCATACTTCAAAAATTCGCTTCCATCGAAAAAACCAGAGAACACAAAAATAGGCTTCCAACGAAATTACCCCAGAACACAAAAAAATCGCTTGCAACGAAGTCTCCTGAGAACACAAATATTCGCTTCCAAAGCAATCACCCCAGAGCACAAAAAATTCGCTTTCAAAGAAATCACCCGAGAACACAAAAAATTCGCTTCCAACGAAATCACACCAGAACACAAAAAATTCGCTTGCAATGAAATCTCCAGAGAACACAAATATTCGCTTCCAACGAAATCGTCCCAGAGCACAAAAGATTCGCTTCCAACGAAATCACCCTAGAACACAAAAATTCCCTTTCAATGAAATCACCCGAGAACACAAAAAATTCGCTTCCTACGAAATCACCCCAGAACACAAAAAGTTCCCTTCCAACGAAAGGACTCCAGAGCACAGAAAATAAGCTTCCAACGAAATGATCCCCTACTTAAAAAATTTGCTTCCATCGAAAAACCGGAGATCATAAAAAATTCGCTTCCAAAGAAATTACCCCAGAACACAAAAAATTCGCTTCCAACGAAATTTTCTGAGAACAGAAATATTCGCTTCCAACGAAATCACCCCAGTACAAAAAAATTCGCTTGCAACGAAATTTTCTGAGAACACAAATATTCGCTTCCAATGAAATCACCCCAGAACACAAAAAATTCGCTTGCAATGAAATCTCCTGAGAACACAAATATTCGCTTCCAACGAAATCGTCGCAGAGCACAAAAGATTCGCTTCCAACGAAATCACCCTAGAACGCAAAAATTCCCTTTCAATGAAATCACCCGAGAACACAAAAAATTCGCTTCCTACAAAATCAACCCAGAACACAAAAAGTTCCTTTCCAACGAAAGGACTCCAGAGCACAGAAAACAAGCTTCCAACGAAATGACCCCCTACTTAAAAAATTTGCTTCCATCGAAAAACCGGAGAAGATAAAAAATTCGCTTCCAAAGAAATTACCCCAGAACACCAAAAATTCGCTTCAAACGAAATTTTCTGAGAACACAAATATTCGCTTCCAACGAAATCACTCCAGAACAAAAAAAATTCGCTTCCAGCAAAATTACTCAAGAGCACAGAAAACATGCTTTCAACAAAATGATCTCATACTTCAAAAATTCGCTTCCATCGAAAAAACCAGAGAACACAAAAATAGGCTTCCAACGAAATTACCCCAGAACACAAAAAAATCGCTTGCAACGAAGTCTCCTGAGAACACAAATATTCGCTTCCAAAGCAATCACCCCAGAGCACAAAAAATTCGCTTTCAAAGAAATCACCCGAGAACACAAAAAATTCGCTTCCAACGAAATCACACCAGAACACAAAAAATTCGCTTGCAATGAAATCTCCAGAGAACACAAATATTCGCTTCCAACGAAATCGTCCCACAGCACAAAAGATTCGCTTCCAACGAAATCACCCTAGAACACAAAAATTCCCTTTCAATGAAATCACCCGAGAACACAAAAAATTCGCTTCCTACGAAATCACCCCAGAACACAAAAAGTTCCCTTCCAACGAAAGGACTCCAGAGCACAGAAAATAAGCTTCCAACGAAATGATCCCCTACTTAAAAAATTTGCTTCCATCGAAAAACCGGAGATCATAAAAAATTCGCTTCCAAAGAAATTACCCCAGAACACAAAAAATTCGCTTCCAACGAAATTTTCTGAGAACAGAAATATTCGCTTCCAACGAAATCACCCCAGAACAAAAAAATTCGCTTGCAACGAAATTTTCTGAGAACACAAATATTCGCTTCCAATGAAATCACCCCAGAACACAAAAAATTCGCTTCCAACGAAATTACTCCAGAGCACAGAAAACATGCTTTCAACAAAATGATCTCATACTTCAAAAATTTGCTTCCATCGAAATCACCAGAGAACACAAAAAATTCGCTACCAACGAAATGACTCCAGAGCACAGACAACACGCTTCAAACGAAATTACCCCCTACTTAAAAAATTCGCTTCCATCGATAAAACTGGAGAACACAAAAATACGCTTCCAACGAAATTACCCCAGAACACAAAAAAATCGCTTGCAACGAAATCTCCTGAGAACACAAATATTCGCTTCCAAAGAAATCACCCCAGAGCACAAAAAATTCGCTTTCAACGAAATCTCCTGAGAACACAAATATTCGCTTCCAAAGAAATCGTCCCAGAGCACAAAAGATTCGCTTCCAACGAAATCACCCTAGAACGCAAAAATTCCCTTTCAATGAAATCACCCGAGAACACAAAAAATTCGCTTCCTACGAAATCACCCCAGAACACAAATGTTCCCTTCCAACGAAAGGACTCCAGAGCACAGAAAACACGATTCCAACGAAATGTCCCCCTATTTCATATATTTGCTTCCATCGAAATCACCCAAGAACACAAAAAATTCACTTCCAACGAAATTACCCCAGAAGACAAAAATTTCTTTTCCAACGAAACTTCCTGAGAACACAAATACTCGCTTCCAACGAACTCACCCCAGAGCACAAAAAACTTGCTTCCAAAGAAATCACCCTAGAATAAAAAGATTCGATTTCAACGATATCACCTGAGAACACAAAAAATTCGCTTCCAAAGAAATTACCCCAGAACACAAAAAATTCGCCTGCAACGAAATCTTCTGAGAACACATATAATCGCTTCCAACGAAATCACCCCAGAACACAAAAAATTCGCTTCCAATGAAATGACTCCAGAGCACAGAAAACACGCTTCCAAAGAAATGACCCCCTATTTCAATAATTTGCTTCCATTGAAAAAACCGGAGAACACAAAAAATTAGCTTCCAACGAAATTACCCCAGAACACAAAAAATTCGCTTGCAACGAAATTTTCTGAGAACACAAATATTCGCTTCCAACGAAATCACTCCAGAACAAAAAAAAATTCGCTTCCAGCGAAATTACTCCAGAGCACAGAAAAGATGCTTTCAACAAAATGATCTCATACTTCAAAAATTTGCTTCCATCGAAATCACCAGAGAACACAAAAAATTCGCTTCCAACTAAATGACTCCAGAGCACAGAAAACACGCTTCCAACGAAATGACCCCCTACTTAAAAAATTCGCTCCATCGAAAAAACCGGAGAACACAAAAATACGCTTCCAACGAAATTACCCCAGAACACAAAAAATTTGCTTGCTACGAAATCTCCTGAGAACACAAATATTCGCTTCCAAAGAAATCACCCCAGAGCACAAAAAATTCGCTTTCAACGAAATCTTCTGAGAACACATATATTCGCTTCCAACGAAATCACCCCAGAACACAAAAAATTCGCTTCCAATGAAATGACTCCAGATCACAGAAAACACGCTTCCAATGAAATGACCCCCTATTTCAATAATTTGCTTCCATTGACAAAACAAGAGAACACAAAAAATTAGCTTCCATCGAAATTACCCCAGAACACAAAAAATAGGCTTCCAACGAAATGAATCCAGAGCACAGAAAACAAGCTTCCAACGAAATGATCCCATACTTCAAAAATTTGCTTCCATTGAAATAATCTGAGAACACAAAAAATTCGCTTCCAACGAAATTACCTCAGAAGACAAAAATTTCTTTTCCAACGAAATCTCCTGAGGACACAAATATTTGTTTCCAATGAAATCACCCCAGAGCACAAAAAAATCGTTTCCAACGAAATGATTCCAGGGCTCAGAAAACATGCTTCCAACGAAATGACCCCCTACTTCAAAAATTTGCTTCCATCGAATAAACCGGAGAACACAAAAAATTCTCTTCCAACGAGATTACCCCAGAAGACAAATAATTCTTTTCCAACGAAATCTCCTGAGAACACAAACATTCGTTTCCAAAGAAACCATCCCAGAGCACAAAAAAATTCGCTTCCAACAAAAGCCCCGATAACACAAAAAATTCACGTCCAAAGAAATTATCACAGAACAGAAAAAAAATTGCTTCCATCGATATCACCCCAGAATAAAAAAAAATTTGCTTCCAACGAAATCACGCTACAACACAAAAAATTAGCTTTTTCAACGAAATCACCCGAAAACACAAAATTTCCTTTCAAAGAAATCACAAGAGAACACAAAAATTCGCTTCCCACGAAATCACCCCAGAGTACAAAAAATTCGCTTCCAACGAAATGACTAAAGGGCACAGAAAACACGCTTCCAACGAAATGACCCCTTATTTCAAAAATTTGCTTCCATCAAAAAAACCAGAGAACACAAAAAATTCTCTTCCAACGATATTATCCCAGAAGACAAAAAATTCTTTTCCAACGAAATCTCCTGAGAACACAAACATTCGTTTCCAAAGAAAACATCCCAGAGCACAAAAAATTCGCTTCCAACGAAATAACCCTATAACACAAAAATTCCCTTTCAACGAAATCAACCGAGAACACAAAAAATACGTTTCCAACGATATGACCCCATACTTCAAAAATTTGCTTCCATCAAAATCACCCGAGAACAGAAAAAATTCGCTTCCAACGAAATCACCCCACAGCACAAAAAATTCGCTTCCAACGAAATGAATCCAGAGTACAGAAAACCCGCTTCCAACGAAATGACCACCACTTCAAAAATTTGTTTCCATCGAAATCACCCCAGAACACAAAAAATTCGCTTCCAACGAATTTGTCCCAGAACACAAAAAATTCTTTTCCAGTGAAATCTCCTGAGAGCACAAATATTCGCTTCCAAAAATATCATCCCAGAGCATAAAAAATTCGCTTCCAACGAAATCACCGTAGAACATAAAATATTCGCTTCCATTGAAATCACCACAGAAGACAAAAAATTCGCTTCCAACCAAATCACCCCAGAGCAGAAAAAATTCACTTCCAACGAAATCACCCTAGTACATAAAAAATTCGCTTCCAAATAAATCACCCCAGAGCACAAAAATAAGCTGCCAACGAAATGACTCCAGAGCACAGAAAACACAGTTCCAACGAAATGACCGCCTACTTAAAAAATTTGCTTCCATCGAAAAACCCGTAGAATACAAAAAATTCGCTTCCAACAAAATTACCCCAGAACACAAAAAAATTGCTTCCAACGAAATCTCCTGGGAACACAAATATTCGCTTCCAAAGAAATCATCCCAGAACACAAAAAATTCCCTTTCAACGAAATCACTCGAGAACACAAAAAATTCACGTCCAACGAAATTACCACAGAATAGAAAATATTTGCTTCCATCGAAATAACCCCAGAACACAAAAAATTCGCTTCCAACGAAATCACGCTAGAACACAAAAAAATTAGCTTAAAATGAAATCACCCCAGAGCACAAAAAATTCCCTTCCAAAGAAATGACTCCAGAGCACATAAACCATGATTCCAACGAAATGACCCTCTACTTAAAAAATTTGCTGCCATCGAAAAACCGGAGAACATAAAAAATTCGCTTCCAAAGAAATTACCCCAGAACACAAAAAATTCGCTTGCAACGAAATTTTCTGAGAACACACATATTCGCTTTCAACGAAAGCACACCAGAACACAAAAAATTCGCTTCCAACGAAATGACTCCAGGGCACAGAAAACACGCTTACAATGAATTGACCCCATATTTGAAAAATTTGCTTTCATCGAAATCACCCGAGAACACAAAAAATTCGCTTCCAACGAAATTACCCCAGAACAGAATAAATTCGCTTCCAACGAAATCTCCTGGGAACACAAATATTCGCTTCCAAAGAAATCATCCTAGAGCACAAAAAAATTCGCTTCCCACGAAATCACACTAGAACACAAAAATTAGCTTTCAATGAAATCACCCGAGAACACAAAAAATTGGCTTCCAACAAAATCCCCCCAGAGCACAAAAAATTCCCTTCCAACGAAATGACTCCAGAGCACAGAAAACACGATCCCAACGAAATGACCCCCTACTTCAAAAATTTGCTTCCATCGAAAAACCAGAGAACATAAAAAAGTTGCTTCCAAAGAAATAACCCCAGAACACTAAAAATTTGCTTGCAACGAAATTTTCTGAGAACACAAATATTCGCTTCCAACGAAATCACCCCAGAACACAAAAACTTCGCTTCCAACGAAATTACTTCTGAGCACAGAAAACACGCTTCCAACGAAATAATCCCTTACTTCAAAAATTTGCTACCATCGATATCACCCGAGAACATAAAAAATTCGCTTCCAACGAAATGACTCCAGAGCACAGAAAACACACTTCCAACGAAATGACCCCCTACGTAAAAAATTCGCTTCCATCGAAAAAACCGGAGAACACAAAAATACGCTTCAAACGAAATTACCCCAGAACACAAAAATTCACTTTCAACGAAATCACCCGAGAACACATAAAATACGCTTCAAACGAAATTACCCCAGAACACAAAAATTCACTTTCAACGAAATCACCCCAGAACACAAAAAAATTGCTTCCAAAGAAATGACTCCAGAGCACAGAAAACACGCTTCCAATGAAATCACCCCATACTTCAGAAAAATTCACTTACAACTAAATTGCCCCAGAACACAAAATATTCTCTTTCAACGAAATCAACCCAGAACACAAAAAATTTGCTTCCATTGAAATCACCCGAGAACAGAAAAAATTCGCTTCTAACGAAATCACCCAGGAACACAAATATTAGCTTCCAATGAAATCACCCTAAAACCAAAAAATTTTTTTCCAACGAAATCTCCTGAGAACACAAATATTCCCTTCCACAGAAATCACCCCAGAGCACCAAAAATTCGCTTCCAACGAAATTACCCTAAGGGAAAAAATTTCACTTTCAACGAAATCACCTGAGAACACAAAAAATTCGTGTCCAATGAAATCAACCCAGAACACAAAAAATTCGCATCCAAAGAAATCACTCAGAACACAAAAATTTCCCTTCCAACGAAATGACTCCAAAACACAGAAAACACGCTTCCAATGAAATCACCCCAGAGCACCAAAAATTCGCTTCCAACGAAATTACCCTAAGGAAAAAAATTTCACTTTCAACGAAATCACCTGAGAACACAAAAAATTCGTGTCCAATGAAATCAACCCAGAAAACAAAAAATTCGCATCCAAAGAAATCACTCAGAACACAAAAATTTCCCTTCCAACGAAATGACTCCAAAACACAGAAAACACGCTTCCAATGAAATCACCCCAGAGCACAAAAAATTCGCTTCCAACGAAATCAACCTAGAACACAAAAAATTTGCTTCTATCCAAATCACCTGAGAACAGAAAAAATTCGCTTCCAAAGAAATTACCCCAGAATACAAAAAATTCGCTTCCATCGAAATCCCCGCAGAGCACAAAAAATTGCTTCCAAAGAAATCACCTTAGAACACAAAAAATTCGCTTCCAACAAAATCACCCCAGAACACAAAAAATTTGCTTCCAAAGAAATGACTCCAATGCACAGAAAACACGCTTCCAACAAAATCACCACATAATTAAAAAAAATTCGCTTTCAAAAAATTGCCCCAGAACACAAAAATTCTCTTCCAACGAAATCAACCCAGAACACAAAATATTCGCTTCCATCAAAATCACCCCAGAACACAAAAAATTCACTTCCACGAAATTACCCCAGAACACAAAAATTCGCTTGCAAAGAAATGTCCTGAGAAGACAAATATTCGCTTCCAAAGAAATCACCCCAGAGCACAAAAAATTCACTTCCAACAAAATCACACCAAGCACAAAAAATTCGCTTTCAACGAAATGAGCCCATACTTCAAAAATTTGCTTCCATCGAAATCACCTAAGAACACAAAAAATGTGATTCCAAAGAAATGACTCCAGAGCACAGAAAACACGCTTCCAATGAAATCACCCCATACTTAAAAAAAATTCGCTTCCAACTAAATTGCCCCAGAACACAAAAAATTCGCTTCCAACGAAATCAACCCAGAACACAAAAAATTTGCTTCCATCAAAATCACCCGAGAACAGAAAAAATTCGTTTCTAACGAAATCACCCGCGAACACAAATATTAGCTTCCAATGATCATCCTAAAGCACAAAAAATTCGCTTCCAACGAATTTACCCAAAGGCAAAAAAAAAAAAAATTCACTTTCAACGAAATCACCTGAGAACACAAAAAATTCGTATCCAACAAAATCAACCCAGAACACAAAAAATTCGCATCCAAAGAAATCACCCAGAACACAAAAATTTCCCTTCCAACGAAATGACTCCAAAACACAGAAAACATGCTTCCAATGAAATCACCCCAGAGCACAAAAAATTCGCTTCCAACAAAATCAACCCAGAACACAAAAAATGTGCTTCTACCCAAATCACCCGAGAACACAAAAAATTCGCTTCCAAAGATATTACCCCAGAACAAAAAAATTCATTTTCAACGAAATCTCCTGAGAACACAAATATTCGCTTTCAAAGATATCATCCCAGAGCACAAAAAATTCGCTTCCAACGAAATCACCCTAGAATACAAAAGATTCCCTTTCAAGGAAATCACCTGAGAACACAAAAACTTCGTTTCCAACGAAATTATCCTAGAGCACAAAAAATTCGCTTCCAATGAAATGGCTCCAGAGCACAGAAAAAACGCTTCCAAAGAAATGACCCCCTACATCAAAATTTGCTTCCATCGAAAAAACCGGAGAACACAAAAAAGTCGCTTGCAATGAAATTGCCCCAGAAAAAAAAATTCGCTCGTAACGAAATCTTCTGAGAACACAAATATTCGCTTCCAACGAAATCACCCTAGAACACAAAAGATTCCCTTTCAACGAAATCACCTGAGAACACAAAAAATTCGCTTCCAACGAAATCACCCTAGAACACAAAAGATTCCCTTTCAACGAAATCACCTGAGAACACAAAAAATTCGCTTCCAACGAAATCACCCTAGAACACAAAAAATTCGCTTACAATGAAATCACTCGAGAACACAAAAAATTCGCGGCCAACGAAATTACCCCACAATAGAGAAAATTTACTTCCAACCATATCAACCCAGAGCACAAAAAATTCCCTTCCAATAAAATCACCCGAGTACGCAAATATTTGCTAACAACGAAATTACCCCAGAACAGAAAAAATTTGCTTCCATCGAAATCACCCCAGAACACAAAAATTTCACTTCCAACAAAATCACCCCAGAACACAAAAAATTCTCTTCCAACGATATTACCCCAGAAGACAAAAAATTCGCTTCCAACGAAAGCTCCAGAAAACACAAATATTTGCTTCCAAAGAAATCACCCCAGAGCACAAAAAATTCGCTTTCAACGAAATGACACCTTAACACAGAAAACACACTTCAAAAAGTCACCCAGGAACACAAAAAATTCGCTTCCAATGAAACAACTCCAGAGCACAAAATATTCTCTACCAACGAAATGACTCCAGAGCACAGAAAACACGCTTCCAAGGAAATAACCCCAGAACACAAAGAATTCGCTGCCAACAAAATCACCCTACAACACAAAAAATTCGCTCTCAAAGAAATCACCCGTGAACACAAAAAATTTGCTTCCAACGTAATTACCACAGAACACAAAAAATTCGCTTCCAACAAAATCACCCGGAACACAAATATTCGCTTCCAACAAAATGACTTCAGAACACAGAAAACAAGCTACTAACGAAATCACCCCATACTTCAAAATCACTTCCAACGAAATTACCCCAGAACAGAAAAAAATTGCTTCCAACGAAATCAACCCAGAGCACAAAAAATTCCCTTCCAACGAAATTACCCCAGAACACAAAAAATTCGCTTCCAACAAAATCACCCCAGAGCACAAAAAATTTGCTTCCAACGAAATGACTCCAGAGCACAGAAAACACGCTTCCAACTAAAGCCCTCCTGAGCACAAAAAATTCGCTTCCAACAAAATCACCCTAGAACATAAAAAATTCGCTTTCAAATAAATCACCCGAGAACACAAAAAATTCGCTTCCAACGAACTCACTCCAGAGCACAGAAAACACGTTTCGAACGAAATGATACCATACTTCCAAAATTTGCTTCCATCGAAATCACTTGAGAATACAAAATATTCTCTTCCAACGAAATTACCCCAGAACACAAAAAAATTCGCTTCCAACGAAATCACCATAGAACATAAAAAATTCGCTTTCAACGAAATCACCCGAGAACACAAAAAATTCGCTTCCAACGAAATTACCCCAGAACACAAAAAATTCGCTTGCAACGAAATCTTCTGAGCACACATATATTCGCTTCCACAGAAATCATCGCAGAGCACAAAAAAATTCGCTTCCAACGAAATCTCCCTAGAACACAAAAATTCCCTTTCAACGAAATCACCCGAGAACACAAAAAATTCCCTTTCAACGAAATCACCTTAGAACACAAATAATTCGCTTGCAATGAAATCTCTTAAGAACACAAATATTCGCTTCAAACGAATTCACCCCAGAGCAAAAAGAATTCCCTTCCAACGAAATGACTCCAGAGCACAGAAAACATGCTTCAAAAGAAATGACCCCATACTTCAAAAATTTACTTCCATCCAAAAAACCGGAGAACACAAAAAATTCGCTTGCAACGAAATCTTCTGAGAACACAAATATTCGCTGCCAACGAAATCACCCGAGATCATAAAAAATTTGCTAGCAACGAAATCTCCTGAGAAGAAAATATTCGCTTCCAAGGAAATCACCCCAGAGCACAAAAAATTCGCTTCCAAAGGAATCACCCTTAAACATAAAAAATTCGCTGCCAACGAAATGACTCCAGAACACAGAAGACACGCTTCCAACAAAATGACCCGAAACTTCAAAAATTTACTTCCATTGAAATCATCCGAGAACATGAAAAATTTGCTTCCAACGAAATTACCCCAGAACCCAAAAAATTCGCTTGCAACAAAATCGTCTGAGAACACATATATTCGCTTCCAACGGAATCACCCCAGAGCACAAAAAATTTGCTTCCAACCAAATGACTCCAGAGCACAGAAAACACGCTTCCAACGAAATGACCACATACTTCAAAAATTTGCTTCTATCGAAATCACCCCAGAACACAAAAAATTCGCTTCCAACGAAATCTCCTGAGAACACAAATATTCGCTTCCAACGAAATCACCCCAGAACACAAAAAATTCGCTTACAACGAAATCTCCTGAGAACACAAATATTCGCTTCCAACGAAATCACCGCAGAGCACAAAAAATTCGCTTCCAACGAAATGACTCCAGAGCACCGGAAACATGCTTCCAATGAAATGACCCCCTACTTCAAAAATTTGCTTCCATCGAAAAGACCGTAGTACACAAAAAATTCTCTTTTAAAGATATTACCCCAGAAGACAAAAAAATCTTTTCCAAGGAAATCTCCTGAGAACACCAATAATCACTTCCAAAGATATCCTCCCAGATCAGAAAAAAATTACTTCCAATTAAATCACCCTAGAACACAAAAATTCCCTTCCAACGAAATCACCACAGAGCACAAAAAATTCGCTTCCAAAGAAATGACTCCAGGGCACAGAAAACATGATTCCAAAGAAATGACCCGATATTTCAAAAATTCGCTTCCATCGAAATCCCCAGAGAACACAAAAAATTCGCTTCAAACGAAATCACCCCAACAAACAAAAAAATTTACTTCCAAAGAAATCAACCCAGAACACGAAAAATTTGCTTCTATCGAAATCACCCGAGAACAGAAAAAAATTCGCTTCCAAGAAAAATACCCCAGAACATAAAAAATTAGCTTCAAACGAAATCACCAGGGAACACAAATATTTGCTTCCAACGACATCACCCAGGAACATAAAAAATTCGCTTCCATCGAAATCACCCGAGAACACAAAAAAATTCGCTTCCAACGAAATTACCCCAGAACACAAGAAATTCGCTTCCAATGAAATCACCCCAAAGGACAAAAAATTCGCTTCCAACAAAATGTCCCTATACTTCAAAAATTTGCTTCCATCGAAATTACCTGAGAAGACAAAAAATTCGCTTCCAACGAAATTACCCCAGAACACAAAAAATTCGCTTGCAAAGAAATCTCCTGAGAAGACAAATATTCGCTTCCAAAGAAATCACCGCAGAGCACAAAAAATTCGCTTCCAACGAAATCACCCAAAGCAAAAAAAAATTCGTTTTCAACGAAATGAGTCCATACTTGAAAAATTTGCTTCCATCGAAAAAACCGGAGAAAACAAAAATTTGATTCCAATGAAATTACCCCAGAACACAAAATTTCGCTTGCAACTAAATCTCCTGAGAGCACAAATATTCGCTTCCAAAGAAAACATCCCAGATCACAAAAAATTCACTTCCAACGAAATCACCCTAGAACACAAAAAAATCCCTTTCAACGAAATCACCCAAGAACACAAAATATTTGCTTCCAACGAAATCACCACAGAGCACAAAAAATTCGCTTCCAACGAAATGACTCCAGAGCACAGAAAAAACGCTTCCAATGAAATGACCCCAGAACACAAAAAATTTGCCTCCAACGAAATCACCCTAGAACATAAAAAATTCACTTCCATCGAAATCACCACAGAAGACAAAAAATTCGCTTCTAACCAAATCACCCCAGAGCACAAAAAATTCGCTTCGAATGAAATCACCCTAGAACATAAAAAATTCCCTTTCAACGAAATCACCCGAGAACACAAAAAATTCGCTTGCAACAAAATCGTCTGAGAACACATATATTCGCTTCCAACGGAATCACACCACAACACAAAAAATTCGCTTCCAACGAACTGACTCCAGAGCACAGAAAACACGTTTCGAACGAAATGATACCATACTTCAAAAATTTGCTTTCATCGAAATCACTCGAGAATACAAAATATTCTCTTCCAACGAAATTACCCCAGAACACAAAAAAATTCGCTTCCAACGAAATCACCCCAGAACAAAAAAAATTTGGTTCCAATGAAATGACTGCAGAGCACAGAAAACACGCTTCCAATGAAAGGACCCCAGAAGACAAAAAAAATCACTTCCAAAGAAATCACCATAGAACATAAAAAATTCACTTTCAACGAAATCACCCGAGAACACATAAAATTCGCTTCCAACGAAATTACCCCAGAACACAAAATTTCGCTTGCAACTAAATCTCCTGAGAACACAAATATTCGCATCCAAAGAAAACATCCCAGATCACAAAAAATTCGCTTCCAACGAAATCACCCTAGAACACAAAAAATTCCCTTTCAACGAAATCACCCAAGAACACAAAATATTTGCTTCCAACGAAATCACCACAGAGCACAAAAAATTCACTTCCAACGAAATGACTCCAGAGCACAGAAAAAACGCTTCCAATGAAATGACCCCAGAACACAAAAAATTTGCCTCCAACGAAATCACCCTAGAACATAAAAAATTCACTTCCATCGAAATCACCACAGAAGACAAAAAATTCGCTTCTAACCAAATCACCCCAGAGCACAAAAAATTCGCTTCTAATGAAATCACCCTAGAACATAAAAAATTCCCTTTCAACGAAATGACCCGAGAACACAAAAATTCACGTCCAACGAAATTACCACAGAACAGAAAAAACTTGATCCCATCGAAATCACCCCAGAACACAAAAAATTCGCTTCCAACGAAATCACGCTAGAACACAAAAAATTAGCTTTTAAGGAAATCACCTGAGAAAACAAAAAATTCGCATCCAACGAAATCACACCAGAGCACAAAAAATTCACTTCCAACGAACTGACTCCAGAGCACAGAAAACACGTTTCGAACGAAATGATACCATACTTCAAAAATTTGCTTCCATCGAAATCACCCGAGAATACAAAATATTCTCTTCCAACGTAATTACCCCAGAACACAAAAAAATTCGCTTCCAAACAAATCAACCCAGAACACAAAATATTCACTTCCAACGAAATCACCCCAGAACACAAAAAATTTGGTTCCAATGAAATGACTGCAGAGCACAGAAAACACGCTTCCAATGAAAGGACCCCAGAAGACAAAAAAAATCACTTCCAAAGAAATCACCATAGAACATAAAAAATTCGCTTTCAACGAAATCACCCGAGAACACAAAAAATTCGCTTCCAACGAAATTACCCCAGAACACAAAAAGTTCGCTTGCAACGAAATCTCCTGAGAACACAAATATTCGCTTCAAACGAAATCACCGCGGAGCACAAAAAAATCGCTTCCAATGAAATGACTCCAGAGCACAGAAAACATGCTTCCAACGAAATGACCCCCTACTTCAAGAATTTGCATCCATCGAAAAAACCCGAGAACACAAAAAATTCGCTTCCAACCATATTACCCCAGAAGACAAAATATTCTTTTCCAACAAAATCTCCTGAGAACACAAATATTCTCTTCCAAAGATATCATCCCAGAGCACAAAATTTCGCTCCCAACGAAATCACCCTAGAACAAAAAAAATCCCTTCCAAAGAAATCACCCCAGAGCAGAAAAAATTTGCTTCCACCAAAATGACTCCGAAGCACAGAAAACACGCTTCCAAAAAAATGAATCCAGAACACAAAAATTATTCCAACGAAATCACCCAAGTACATAAAAAATTCGCTTCCATGGAAATCACCACAGAAGACAAAAAATTCATTTCCAATGAAATCTCCCCAGTGCACAAAGAATTCGCTTCCAACGAAATGACTCCAGAGCACAGAAAACAAGCTTCAAATGAAATTACCCCAGAACACAAAAAATTCGCTTCCAACGAAATCACCCTAGAACATTAAAAATTCGCTTCCTTCAAAATCACCACAGAAGATAAAAAAATTCGATTCCAACCAAATCACCCCAGAGCTCAAAAAATTCACTTTTACGAAATTACCCTAGAACATAAAAAATTCGCTTTCAACGAAATCACCCGCGAACACAAAATATTCGCTTCCAACGAAATCACCCGAGAGCACAAAAAATTCGCTGCCAACGAAATACTCCAGAGCACAGAAAACACGCTTCCAACGAAATGACCCCATACTTCAAAAATTTGCTTCCATCGAAATCACCCAAGAACACAAAAAATTCGCTTCCAACGAAATTACCCCAGAACACAAAGAATTCGCTTGCAACGAAATCTTCTGAGCACACATATATTCGCTTCCACAGAAATCATCGCAGAGCACCAAAAAATTCGCTTCCAACGAAATCTCCCTAGAACACAAAAAATTCCCTTTCAACGAAATCACCCGAGAACACAAAAAATTCCCTTTCAACGAAATCACCTAAGAACACAAATAATTCGCTTGCAATGAAATCTCCTAAGAACACAAATATTCGCTTCAAACAAATTCACCCCAGAGCAAAAAAAATTCCCTTCCAACGAAATGACTCCAGAGCACAGAAAACATGCTTCAAAAGAAATGACCCCATACTTCAAAAATTTACTTCCATCCAAAAAACCGGAGAACACAAAAAATTCGCTTGCAACGAAATCTTCTGAGAACACAAATATTCGCTGCCAAAGGAATCACCCGAGAACACAAAAAATTTGCTAGCAACGAAATCTCCTGAGAAGAAAATATTCGCTTCCAAGGAAATCACCGCAGAGCACAAAAAATTCGCTTTCATCGAAATGACTCCAGAGCACAGAAAACATGCTTCCAACGCAATGACCACATACTTCAAAAAATTTGCTTCCATCGAAATCACCCCAGAACACAAAAAATTCACTTCCAACGAAATCTCCTGAGAACACAAATATTCGCTTACAAAGAAATCGCCGCAGAGCACAAAAAATTCGATTCCAAAGAAATGACTCCAGAGCACAGAAAACACGCTTCCAATGAAATGACCCCCTACTTCAAAAATTTGCTTCCATCGAAAAGACCGTAACACAAAAAATTCTCTTTTAAAGATATTACCCCAGAAGACAAAAAAAATCTTTTCCCAGGAAATCTCCTGAGAACACCAATATTCACTTCCAAAGTATCATCCCAGATTAGAAAAAAATTGCTTCCAATTAAATCACCCTAGAACACAAAAATTCCCTTTCAACGAAATCACCTGAGAACACAAAAAATTCGCTTCCAACGAAATCACCACAGAGCATAAAAATTCGCTTCCAAAGAAATGACTCCAGAGCACAGAAAACATAATTCCAATGAAATGACCCCATATTTCAAAAATTCGCTTCCATCGAAATCCCCAGAGAACACAAATTTCGCTTCCATCGAAATCACCGCAGAGCACAAAAAAATCGCTTCCAACGAAATGACTCCAGAGCACAGAAAACAAGCTTCAAATGAAATTACCCTAGAACATAAAAAATTCGCTTCCATCGAAATCACCACAGAAGACAAAAAATTCACTTCCAACCAAATCACCCCAGAGCTCAAAAAATTCGCTTTTACGAAATTACCCTAGAACATAAAAAATTCGCTTTCAACGAAATCACCCGAGAACACAAAATATTCGCTTCCAAAGAAATCACCGCAGAGCCCAAAAAATTCGCTGCAAACGAAATGACTCCAGAGTACAGAAAACACGCTTCCAACGAAATGATCCCATACTTCAAAAATTTGCTTCCATCGAAATTACCCAAGAACACCAAAAATTCGCTTCCAACGAAATTACCCCAGAACACAAAAAATTCGCTTGCAAAGAAATCTCCTGAGAAGACAAATATTCGCTTCCAAAGAAATTACCCCAGAACACAAAAATTCGCCTCCAAGGAAATCACCCCAGAACACAAAAAATTTGCTTCCAAAGAAATGACTCCAGAGCACAGAAAACACGCTTCCAATGAAATCACCCCATACTTCAGAAAAATTCACTTCCAACTAAATTGCCCCAGAACACAAAAAATTCGCTTCCAACGAAATCAACCCAGAACACAAAAAATTTGCTTCCATCGAAATCACCCGAGAACAGAAAAAGTTCGCTTCTAACGAAATCACCCGGGAACACAAATATTAGCTTCCAATGAAATCACCCTAAAACCAAACAATTCTTTTCCAACGAAATCTCCTGAGAACACAAATATTCGCTTCCAAAGAAATCACCCCAGAGCACCAAAAATTCGCTTCCAACGAAATAATCCCTAAGGAAAAAAATTTCACTTTCAACGAAATCACCTGAGAACACAAAAAATTCGTGTCCAATGAAATCAACCCAGAACACAAAAAATTCGCATCCAAAGAAATCACTCAGAACACAAAAATTTCCCTTCCAACGAAATGACTCCAAAACACAGAAAACACGCTTCCAATGAAATCACCCCAGAGCACAAAAAATTCGCTTCCAACAAAATCAACCTAGAACACAAAAAATTTGCTTCTATCCAAATCACCTGAGAACAGAAAAAATTTGCTTCCAAAGAAATTAACCCAGAATACAAAAAATTCGCTTCCATCGAAATCCCAGCAGAGCACAAAAAAAATGCTTAGAAAGAAATCACCCTAGAACACAAAAAATTCGCTTCCAACAAAATCACCCCAGAACACAAAAAAAATTGCTTCCAAAGAAATGACTCCAATGCACAGAAAACACGTTTCCAACGAAATCACCCCGTAATTCAAAAAAATTCGCTTTCAAAAAATTGCCCCAGAACACAAAAAATTCTCTTCCAACGAAATCAACCCAGAACACAAAATATTCGCTCCCATCAAAATCACCCCAGAACACAAAAAATTCACTTCCACGAAATAACCCCAGAACACAAAAAAATTCGCTTGCAAAGAAATGTCCTGAGAAGACAAATATTCGCTTCCAAAGAAATCACCCCAGAGCACAAAAAATTCGCTTCCAACAAAATCACACCAAGCACAAAAAATTCGCTTTCAACGAAATGAGCCCATACTTCAAAAATTTGCTTCCATCGAAATCACCTAAGAACACAAAAAATTCGCTTCCAACGAAATCACCCCAGAACACAAAAAATTTGATTCCAAAGAAATGACTCCAGAGCACAGAAAACACGCTTCCAATGAAATCACCCCATACTTCAAAAAAATTCACTTCCAACTAAATTGCCCCAGAACACAAAAAATTCGCTTCCAACGAAATCAACCCAGAACACTAAAAATTTGCTTCCATCGAAATCACCCGAGAACAGAAAAAATTCGTTTCTAACGAAATTACCCGGGAACACAAATATTAGCTTCCAATGAAATCACCCTAAAGCACAAAAAATTCGCTTCCAACGAAATCTCCTGAGAACACAAATATTCCCTTCCAAAGAAATCAACCCAGAGCACAAAAAATTCGCTTCCAACGAATTTACGAAAGGCAAAAAAAAAAAAATTCACTTTCAACGAAATCACCTGAGAACACAAAAAATTCGTGTCCAAACAAATCAACCCAGAACACAAAAAATTCGCATCCAAAGAAATCACACAGAACATAAAAATTTCCCTTCCAACGAAATGACTCCAAAACACAGAAAACATGCTTCCAATGAAATCACCCAAGAGCACAAAAAATTCGCTTCCAACAAAATCAACCCAGAACACAAAAAATGAGCTTCTATCCAAATCACCCGAGAACAGAAAAAAATATGCTTCCAAAGAAATTACCCCAGAATAGATAAATTTACTTCCACCCAAATCAAGCCTGAGCACAAAAAATTCCCTTCCAAAAAAATCACCCGAGAACACAAATATTGGCTTCCAACGAAATTACCCCAGAACGGAAAATTTTTACTTCCATCGAAATCACCCAGAACACAAAAAAATTCGCTTCCAAAGAAATTCCCGCAGAGCACAAAAAAATTGCTTCCAAAGAAATCACCCTAGAACACAAAAAATTGGCTTCCAACAAAATCACCCCAGAACACAAAAAATTTGCTTCCAAGGAAATGACTCCAATGTACAGAAAACATGCTTCCAACGAAATCACCCCAAAACACAAAAAATTTGCTTCCAACGTACTTACCCCAGAACACAAAAAATTCGCTTCCAACGACATCTACCCAGAACACAAGAAATTCGGGACCACCGAAATCACCAAGAACACAAAAAAATTCGCTTCCAATGAAATTACCCATACTTCAAAAATTTGCTTCCATCGAAATCACCTTAAAACACAAAAAATTAGCTTCCAACTAAAATACCCCAGAACACAAGAAATTCGCTTCCAACGAAATCACACCAAAGCACAAAAAATTCGCTTCCAACGAAATTACAACAGAACACAAAAAATTCGCTTCCAAAGAAATCACCCCAGAACACAAAAAATTCGCTTCCAAAGAAACGACTCCAGAGCACAGAAAACACGCTACAAACGAAATGACCCCATACTTCAAAAATTTGCTTCGATCAAAAAAACCGGAGAACACAAAAAATTCTCTTCCAACGATATTACCCCAGAATACAAAATATTCTTTTCCAACGAAATCTCCTGAGAACACAAATATTTGCTTCCAAAAATATCATCCCAGAGCACAAAATATTTGCTTCCAACGAAATCACCCTAGAACGCAAAAATTCCCTTTCAACGAAATCACGTGAGAACACAAAAAATTCGCTTCCAACGAAATCACCCCAGAGCACAAAAAATTCGCTTCCAACGAAGTGACTCCAGAGCACAGAAAACATGCTTCCAACGAAATGACCCCGTATTGCAAAAATTTGCTTCCATCGAAAAAACCGGAGAACAGAAAAAATTCTCTTCCAACGATATTACCCCAGAAGACAAAAAATTCGCTTCCAATGAAATCACCTGGGAACACAAATATTCGATTTCAATGAAATCACCAGAGAACACAAAAAATTCGCTTCCAACGAAATCACCCCAGAGCACAAAAAATTCGCTTCCAACGAAGTGACTCCAGAGCACAGAAAACATGCTTCCAACGAAATGACCCCGTATTGCAAAAATTTGCTTCCATCGAAAAAACCGGAGAACAGAAAAAATTCTCTTCCAACGATATTACCCCAGAAGACAAAAAATTCGCTTCCAATGAAATCACCTGGGAACACAAATATTCGATTTCAATGAAATCACCAGAGAACACAAAAAATTTGCTTCCATAGAAATCACCCCAGAGCACAAAAAATTGGCTTCCAACAAATGACTCCAGAGCAATGAAAACACGCTTCCAACGAAAGACCCCCTACTTCAAAAATTTGCTTCAATTGAAAAAACCAGAGAACACAAAAAATTTGCTTCCAACAAAATCACCCCAGAGCACAAAAAATTTGCTTCCAAAGAAATGACTCCAGAGCACAGAAAACACGCTTCCAACTAAAGCCCTCCTGAGCACAAAAAATTTGCTTCCAACAAAATCACCCTAGAACATAAAAAATTCGCTTTCAACGAAATCACCTGAGAACACAAAAAATTCGCTTCCAAAGAAATGACTCCAGAGCACAGAAAACATGCTTCCAATGAAATGACCCCAGAGAACAAAAATTTCGCTTCCATCGAAATCACCACAAAACACAAAAATTCACATCCAATAAAAAGACTCCAGAGCACAGAAAACACGCTTCCAACGAAATGACCCCCTATTTCAAAAATTTGCTTCATTCGAAAAAACCGGAGACACAAAGAATTCGCCTCCAACGAAATCACCCCAGAGCACAAAAAATTTGATTCCAAAGAAATGACTCCAGAGCACAGAAAACACGCTTCCAATGAAATCACCCCATACTTCAAAAAAATTCACTTCCAACTAAATTGCCCCAGAACACAAAAAATTCGCTTCCAACGAAATCAACCCAGAACACTAAAAATTTGCTTCCATCGAAATCACCCGAGAACAGAAAAAATTCGTTTCTAACGAAATTACCCGGGAACACAAATATTAGCTTCCAATGAAATCACCCTAAAGCACAAAAAATTCGCTTCCAACGAAATCTCCTGAGAACACAAATATTCCCTTCCAAAGAAATCAACCCAGAGCACAAAAAATTCGCTTCCAACGAATTTACGAAAGGCAAAAAAAAAAAATTCACTTTCAACGAAATCACCTGAGAACACAAAAAATTCGTGTCCAAACAAATCAACCCAGAACACAAAAAATTCGCATCCAAAGAAATCACACAGAACATAAAAATTTCCCTTCCAACGAAATGACTCCAAAACACAGAAAACATGCTTCCAATGAAATCACCCAAGAGCACAAAAAATTCGCTTCCAACAAAATCAACCCAGAACACAAAAAATGAGCTTCTATCCAAATCACCCGAGAACAGAAAAAAATATGCTTCCAAAGAAATTACCCCAGAATAGATAAATTTACTTCCACCCAAATCAAGCCTGAGCACAAAAAATTCCCTTCCAAAAAAATCACCCGAGAACACAAATATTGGCTTCCAACGAAATTACCCCAGAACGGAAAATTTTTACTTCCATCGAAATCACCCAGAACACAAAAAAATTCGCTTCCAAAGAAATTCCCGCAGAGCACAAAAAAATTGCTTCCAAAGAAATCACCCTAGAACACAAAAAATTGGCTTCCAACAAAATCACCCCAGAACACAAAAAATTTGCTTCCAAGGAAATGACTCCAATGTACAGAAAACATGCTTCCAACGAAATCACCCCAAAACACAAAAAATTTGCTTCCAACGTACTTACCCCAGAACACAAAAAATTCGCTTCCAACGACATCTACCCAGAACACAAGAAATTCGGGACCACCGAAATCACCAAGAACACAAAAAAATTCGCTTCCAATGAAATTACCCATACTTCAAAAATTTGCTTCCATCGAAATCACCTTAAAACACAAAAAATTAGCTTCCAACTAAAATACCCCAGAACACAAGAAATTCGCTTCCAACGAAATCACACCAAAGCACAAAAAATTCGCTTCCAACGAAATTACAACAGAACACAAAAAATTCGCTTCCAAAGAAATCACCCCAGAACACAAAAAATTCGCTTCCAAAGAAACGACTCCAGAGCACAGAAAACACGCTACAAACGAAATGACCCCATACTTCAAAAATTTGCTTCGATCAAAAAAACCGGAGAACACAAAAAATTCTCTTCCAACGATATTACCCCAGAATACAAAAAATTCTTTTCCAACGAAATCTCCTGAGAACACAAATATTTGCTTCCAAAAATATCATCCCAGAGCACAAAATATTTGCTTCCAACGAAATCACCCTAGAACGCAAAAATTCCCTTTCAACGAAATCACGTGAGAACACAAAAAATTCGCTTCCAACGAAATCACCCCAGAGCACAAAAAATTCGCTTCCAACGAAGTGACTCCAGAGCACAGAAAACATGCTTCCAACGAAATGACCCCGTATTGCAAAAATTTGCTTCCATCGAAAAAACCGGAGAACAGAAAAAATTCTCTTCCAACGATATTACCCCAGAAGACAAAAAATTCGCTTCCAATGAAATCACCTGGGAACACAAATATTCGATTTCAATGAAATCACCAGAGAACACAAAAAATTCGCTTCCAACGAAATCACCCCAGAGCACAAAAAATTCGCTTCCAACGAAGTGACTCCAGAGCACAGAAAACATGCTTCCAACGAAATGACCCCGTATTGCAAAAATTTGCTTCCATCAAAAAAACCGGAGAACAGAAAAAATTCTCTTCCAACGATATTACCCCAGAAGACAAAAAATTCGCTTCCAATGAAATCACCTGGGAACACAAATATTCGATTTCAATGAAATCACCAGAGAACACAAAAAATTTGCTTCCATAGAAATCACCCCAGAGCACAAAAAATTGGCTTCCAACAAATGACTCCAGAGCAATGAAAACACGCTTCCAACGAAAGACCCCCTACTTCAAAAATTTGCTTCAATTGAAAAAACCAGAGAACACAAAAAATTTGCTTCCAACAAAATCACCCCAGAGCACAAAAAATTTGCTTCCAAAGAAATGACTCCAGAGCACAGAAAACACGCTTCCAACTAAAGCCCTCCTGAGCACAAAAAATTTGCTTCCAACAAAATCACCCTAGAACATAAAAAATTCGCTTTCAACGAAATCACCTGAGAACACAAAAAATTCGCTTCCAAAGAAATGACTCCAGAGCACAGAAAACATGCTTCCAATGAAATGACCCCAGAGAACAAAAATTTCGCTTCCATCGAAATCACCACAAAACACAAAAATTCACATCCAATAAAAAGACTCCAGAGCACAGAAAACACGCTTCCAACGAAATGACCCCCTATTTCAAAAATTTGCTTCATTCGAAAAAACCGGAGACACAAAGAATTCGCCTCCAACGAAATCACCCCAGAGCACAAAAAATTTGATTCCAAAGAAATGACTCCAGAGCACAGAAAACACGCTTCCAATGAAATCACCCCATACTTCAAAAAAATTCACTTCCAACTAAATTGCCCCAGAACACAAAAAATTCGCTTCCAACGAAATCAACCCAGAACACTAAAAATTTGCTTCCATCGAAATCACCCGAGAACAGAAAAAATTCGTTTCTAACGAAATTACCCGGGAACACAAATATTAGCTTCCAATGAAATCACCCTAAAGCACAAAAAATTCGCTTCCAAAGAAACGACTCTAGAGAACAGAAAACACCCTACCAAGGAAAGAACCCCATACTTCAAAAAAATTCGCTTCCAACAAAATCACCCCAGAACAAAATCTTTTTCTTTCAACTAAATCACCCCAGAGCACAAAAAATTCGATTACAACAAAATTACCCCAGAACACAAGAAATACTCTTCCAAGAAAATCGCCCCAGAGCACAAAAAATTCGTTTCCAACGAAATCACCCTGGAACACAAAAAATTGGCTTTCAACAAAATCACCCGAGAAAACAAAAAATTTGCTTCCAATGAAATTACCCCAGAACACAAAAAATTCGCTTCCAACGAAATCAACCCAGAGCACAAAAAACTTGCTTCCAACGAAATGACTCCATAGCTAGAAAACACGATTTGAACGAAATGACCCCCTACTTCAAACATTTGCTTCCATTAAATCACCCGAGAACACAAAAAATTCGCTTCCAACGAAATCACCCCAGAACGTAAAACATTCGCTTCCAACGAAATGACTCCTGAGCACAGAAAACACGCTTCTAACGAAATCACCCCATACTTAAAAATATTCTCGTCCAACGAAATTATCCCAGAGCAGAAAACATTTGCTTCCAACGAAATCACCCCAAAGCACAAAAAATTCGCTTCCAACGAAATCACCCTAAAGCACAAAAAATTCGATATCAACAAAATCATCCTAGAACACAAAAAATTCCCTTTCAACGAAATTACACCAGGAGAGAAAAAATTTGCTTCTATCGTAGTCACCACAGGGGACGAAATATTCGTTCCCAATGTAATCACACCAGAACACAAAAAATTCGCTTCCAACGAAATCATGCTAGAACACAAAAAATTATCTTTTTCAACGAAATCACCCGAGAACACAAAAAATTCGCTTCCAATGAAATCACCCCAGAGCACAAAAAATTCGCTTGCAATGAAATCTCCTGAGAACATAAATGTTCGCTTCCAACGAAAGGACTCCAGAGCACAGAAAACACGCTTCCAACGAAATCACCACAAAACACAAAACATTCTCTTCCAACGTAATTACATCAGAACACAAACATTCGCTTCCAAAGTTATAATCCCAGAGCACAAAAAATTCGCTTCCAACGAAATTACCCCAGAACACAAAAAATTCGTTTCAACGAAATCTCCTGCGAACACAAATATTCGCTTCCAAAGAAATCATCCCAGAGCACAAAAAAATTCGCTTCCTACGAAATCAACCAAGAACACATAAAATTCCCTTTCAACGAAATCATCTGATAACACAAAAAATTCATATCCAGCGAAATTATCACAGAACAGAAAAAATACTCTTCCATCGAAAATTAGCTTTCAATGAAATCACCCCAGAGCACAAAAAATTCCCTTCGAACGAAATGACTCCAGAGCACAGAAAACACGCTTCCAACGAAATGACCCCCTAACTCCAAAATTTGCTTCCATCGAAAAAACCGGAGAACATAAAAAATTCGCTTCCAACGAAATGACTCCAGAGCACAGAAAACACGCTTCCAATGAAATGAACCTGAAAACAAAAATTTCGCTTCCAACGAAATCACCCTAGAACATAAAAAATTCGCTTCCATCGAAATCACCGCAAAACACAAAAATTCACCTCCAACGAAAAGACTCCAAAGCACAGAAAACATGCTTCCAACGAAATGACCCCCTACTTGAAAAATTTTCTTCCATCGAAAAAACCAGCTAACACAAAAAATTAGCTTCCAATGAAATTACCCCAAAACACAAAAAAATAGCTTGCAACGAAATCTCCTGAGAAAACAAATATTCGCTTCCGACGAAAACCGAAGAACACAAAAAATTCGCATCCAAAAAAATTAACCCAGAATAGAAAAAAATTGCTTCCAACCGAATCAACCCAGAGCACAAAAAATTCCCTTCCAACAAAATCACCCAAGAACACAAATATTTGCTAACACCGAAATTACCCCAGAACAGAAAAAATTTGCTTCCATCGAAATCACCCCAGAACACAAAAATTTCGCTTCCATCGAAATCACCCCAGAACACAAAACTTTGCTTCCAAAGAAATCACCCCAGAACACAAAAATTCGCTTCCAACAAAATCACCCCAGAACACAAAAAATTTGCTCCCAAAGAAATCACCGCAGAACACAAAAATTTCGCTTCCAAAGAAATGACTCCAGAACACAGAAAAAACGCTACCAACAAAATCACTCGAGAAAACAAAAAATTCGCTTCCAACGAAATCATCCTAGAACACAAAAAATTCGCATCCAACGAAATGACTCCAGAGCACAGAAAACACACTTCCAATGAAATGACCCCAGAAAACAAATATTTCGCTTCCATCGAAATCACTGCAAACCACAAAAATTCACATCGAACGAAAAGACTCCAGAACAAAGAAAAAATGCTACCAACGAAATCACCTGAGAACACAAAAAATTCGCTTCCAAAGAAATCATCCTAGAACACAAAAAATTCACATCCAACGAAATGACTCCAGATCACAGAAAACACACTTCCAGTAAAATGACCCTAGAAAACAAAAATTTCGCTTCCATCGAAATCACCGCAAAACACTAAAATTCACGTCCAACGAAAAGACTCCAGAGCACGTAAAAAAACACGCTTCCAACGAAATGACCCCCTATTTCAAAAATTTGCTTCATTCGAAAAAACCGGAGACACAAAGAATTCGCCTTCCACGAAATCACCCCAGAACACAAAAAATTCGCTTCCAACGATATTACCCCAGAAGAAAAAAAAATTTGCTTCCAACGAAATCACCTAAGAACACAAATATTCGCTTCCAAAGAAATCACCCTTAGCACAAAAAATTTGCTTCCAAAGAAATCACCCCAGAGTACAAAAATTCCCTTCCAACAAAATCACCCGAGAACACAAATATTGGCTTCCTTTGAAATCACCCCAGAACACAAAAATTTCTCTTGCAACGAAATGACTCCAGAGCACAGAAAACACGCTTGCAACGAAATGACCCCCTACTTCAAAAATTTCCTTTAATCAAAAAAACCGGAGAACAAAAAAATTCTCTTCCAACGATATTACCCCAGAAGACAAAAAATTCTTTTCCAATGAAATCTCCTGAGAACACAAATATTCGCTTCCAAAGAAATCATCCCAGAGTACAAAAAAATTCGCTTCCAACGAAAGCACCCGATAACACAAAAAATTCACGTCCAACGAAATTATCACAGAACAGAAAAATTTGCTTTCATCGAAATCACCCCATAATACAAAAAATTTGCTTCCAACCAAATCATGCTAGAACACAAAAAATTAGCTTTTTCAACGAAATCACCCGAGAACACAAAAAATTCACTTGCAATGAAATCACCCGAGAGCACAAAAAATTCCCTTGAAAGGAAATGACTCCAGAGCACAGAAAACACGCTTCCAACGAAATGACCCCCTACTTCAAAAATTTGTTTTCATCGAAATCACCTGAGAACACAAAAAATTCACTTCCAACGAAATCACCTCAGAACACAAAAAATTCGCTTGCAACGAAATCTCCTGAGAACACAAATATTCGCTTCCAGCGAAATCACACCAAAGCACAAAAAATTCGCATCCAACGAAGTGACTCCAGAGCACAGAAAACACGCTTGCAACGAAATGACCCCCTACTTCAAAAATTTGCTTCCAGCGAATAAACCGGAGAACACAAAAAATTCTCTTCCAACGAGATTACCCCAGAAGACAAAAAATTCTTTTCCAATGAAATCTCCTGAGAACACAAATATTCGCTTCCAAAGAAATCATCCCAGAGTACAAAAAAATTCGCTTCCAACGAAAGCACCCGATAACACAAAAAATTCACGTCCAACGAAATTATCACAGAACAGAAAAAAATTTGCTTCCATCGAAATCACCCCAGAATAAAAAAAATTTGCTTCCAACGAAATCACGCTAGAACACAAAAAATTAGCTTTTTCAACGAAATCACCCGAAAACACAAAATTTCCTTTCAAAGAAATCACGTGAGAACACAAAAAATTCGCTTCCAATGAAATCACCCCAGAACACAAAAAATTCGCTTGCAATGAAATCTCCTGAGAACACAAAAATTCGCTTCCAACGAAATCGTCCCAGAGCACAAAAAATTCGCTTCCAACGAAATTACCCTAGAACACAAAAATTCCCTTTCAATGAAATCACCCAAGAACACAAAAAATTCGCTTCCAATGAAAACACCATAGAACAAAAAAAAAAATAGCTTCCATCGAAATCACCACAGAAGACAAAAAATTCTCTTCCAATGATATTACCCCAGAAGACAAAAACTTCTTTTCAAACGAAATCTCGTGAGAACACAAATATTCGCTTCCAAAGATATCATCCCAGAGCACAAAAAATTCCCTTCGAACGAAATCACCCAAGAGCACGAAAAATTCGCTTCCAAAGAAATGACTCCAGAGCACAGAAAATACGCTTCCAATGATATGACCCCATACTTCAAAAATTTGCTTCCATCGAAATCACCCCTGAACACAAAAAATTAGCTGCCAACGAAATCACCCTAGAACACAAAACATTCCCTTTCAACGAAATCACCCGAGAACACAAAAAAATAGCTTCCAACGAAATGACTCCAGAGCACAGAAAATTCGCTTCCAAAGAATTCACCCTAGAACACAAAAAATTTCCTTTCAACAAAATCACCTGAGAACACAAAAAAGTCACGTCCAACGAAATTACCACAGAACAGAAAAAATTTGCATCCATCGAAATCACCTGAGAACACAAAAAATTCTCTTCCAAAGAAATTACGCCAGAACCCAAAAAATTAGCGTTCAATGAAATCACCCCTGAGCACAAAAAATTCTCTTCAAAAGAAATGACTCCAGAGCACATAAAACACGAATCCAACGAAATGACCTCCTACTTAAAAAATTTGCTTCCATCGAAAAACCGGAGAACATAAAAAATTCGCTTTCAAATAAATTACCCCAGAATACAAAAAATTCGCTTGCAACGAAAATTTCTGAGAACACAAATATTCGCTTCCAACGAAATTACCCCAGAACACAAAAAATTCGCTTGCAACGAAATTTTCTGAGAACACAAAAATTTGCTTCCGACGAAATCACACCAGAACACAAAAAATTCGCTTCCAACGAAATTACTCCAGAGCACAGAAAACATGCTTTCAACAAAATGATCTCATACTTCAAAAATTTGCTTCCATCGAAATCACCAGAGAACACAAAAAATTCGCTTCCAACGAAATGACTCCAGAGCACAGAAAACACGCTTCAAACGAAATGACCCCCTACTTAAAAAATTCGCTTCCATCGAAAAAACCGGAGAACACAAAAATACGCTTCCAACGAAATTACCCCAGAACACAAAAAATTCGCTTGCAACGAAATCTCCTGAGAACACAAATATTCGCTTCCAAAGAAATCACCCCAGAGCACAAAAAATTCGCTTTCAACGAAATCTTCTGAGGACACATATATTCGCTTCCAACGAAAGCACCCGATAACACAAAAAATTCACGTCCAACGAAATTATCACAGAACAGAAAAAAATTTGCTTCCATCGAAATCACCCCAGAATAAAAAAAAATTTGCTTGCAACGAACTCACGCTACAACACAAAAAATTAGCTTTTTCAAATAAATCACCCGAAAACACAAAATTTCCTTTCAAAGAAATCACCCGAGAACACAAAAAATTCGCTTCCAATGAAATCAACCCAGAACACAAAAAATTCGCTTGCAATGAAATCTCCTGAAAACACAAATATTCGCTTCCAACGAAATCGTCCCAGAGCACAAAAATTTCGCTTCCAATGAAATCACCCTAGAACGCAAAAATCCCCTTTCAATGAAATCACCCGAGAACACAAAAAATTGCTTCCTACAAAATCACTCCAGAGCACAAAATATTCCCTTCCAACGAAAGGACTCCAGAGCACAGAAAACACGATTCCAACGAAATGTCCCCCATTTCATATATTTGCTTCCATCGAAATCACCCGAGAACACAAAAAATTCGCTTCCAACGAAATTACCCCCGAAGACAAAAATTTCTTTTCCAATGAAACCTCCTGAGAACACAAATATTCGCTTCCAACGAACTCACCCCAGAGCACAAAAAATTCGCTTCCAAAGAAATCACCCTAGAATAAAAAGATTCGATTTCAACGATATCACCTGAGAACACAAAAAATTCGCTTCCAAAGAAATTACCCCAGAACACAAAAAATTCGCCTGCAACGAAATCGTCTGAGAACACATATAATCGCTTCCAACGAAATCACCCCAGAACACAAAAAATTCGCTTCCAATGAAATGACTCCAGAGCACAGAAAACACGCTTCCAATGAAATGACCCCCTATTTCAATAATTTGCTTCCATTGAAAAAACCGGAAAACACAAAAAATTTGCTTCCAACGAATTTAACCCAGAACACAAAAAATAGGCTTCAAATGAAATGACTCCAGAGCAAAGAAAACGAGCTTCCAACGAAATGATCCCATACTTCAAAAATTTGCTTCCATTGAAATCACCCGAGAACACAAAAAATTCCCTTCCAACGAAAGGACTCCAGAGCACAGAAAACACGATTCCAACGAAATGACCCCCTATTTCAAATATGTGTTTCCATCGAAATCACCCGAGAACACAAAAAATTCGCTTCCAACGAAATTACCCCAGAACACAAAAAATTCGCTTGCAATGAAATCTCCTGAGAACACAAATATTCGCTTCCAGCGAAATCACACCAAAGCACAAAAAATTCGCATCCAAAGAAATGACTCCAGAGCACAGAAAACATGCTTGCAACGAAATGACCCCCAATCCAAAAATTTGCTTCCATCGAATAAACCAGAGAACACAAAAAATTCTCTTCCAACGAGATTACCCAAGAAGACAAAAAATTCTTTTCCAACGAAATCTCCTGAGAACACAAATATTCACTTCCAAAGAAATCATCCCAGAGCACAAAAAATTCGCTTCCAACGAAAGCACCCCAGAGCACGAAAAATTCGCTTCCAAAGAAATGACTCCAGAGCACAGAAAACATGCTTCCAACGATATGACCCCATACTTCAAAAATTTGCTTCCATCGAAATCACCCGAGAACACAAAAAATTCGCTTCCAAAGAAATCATCCCAGAGCACAAAAAATTCGCTTCCAACGAGATCACCATAGAACACAAAAAATTCCCTTTCAACGAAATCACCCGAGAACACAAAAAATTCACGTCCAACAAAATTACCACAGAACAGAAAAAATTTGCTTCCATCGAAATCACCCCAGAGCACAAAAAATTCCCTTCCAACGAAATGACTCCAGAGCACAGAAAACACGATTCCAACGAAATGACCCCCTACTTCAAAAATTTTCTTCCATCGAAAAACCAGAGAACATAAAAAATTCGCTTCCAACGAAATTACCCCAGAACACAAAAAATTCGCTTGCAACGAAATTTTCTGAGAACAAAAATATTCGCTTCCAACGAAATCTCCCCAGAACACAAAAAATTTGCTTCCAACGAAATTACTCCAGAGCACAGAAAACAAGCTTTCCACGAAATGACCCGATATTTCAAAAATGTGCTTCCATCGAATTCACCCAGGAACACAAATAATTCGCTTCCAACAAAATTACCCCAGAACACAAAAAAATTTTCTTCCAACGAAATCTCCTGAAAACACAAATATTCGCTTCCAAACAAATCATTCCAGAGTACAAAATTATTCGCTTCCAACAAAATCACCCTCTAACACAAAAAATTCCCTTTCGACGAAATCACCTGAGAACACAAACGATTCACATCCAACAAAATTACCATAGAACAGAAAAAATTTGCTTCCATCGAAATCACCCAGGAACACAAAAAATTCGCTTCCAAGGAAATCATGCTAGAACACAGAAAATCAGTTTTCAACGAAATCACCCAAGAACACAAAAAATTCGCTTCCAACGAAATCACTCCAGAGCACGAAAAAATTCACTTCCAAAGTAATCAACCCAGAACACAAAAAATTCTCTTCCAAACAAGTGACTCCAGAGCACAGAAAACACGCTTCCAACAAAATGACCCCCTACATCAAAAATTTGCTTCCATCAAAAAAACCGGAGAACATAAAAAATTCTATTCAAACGATATTACCCCAGAAGACAAAAAATTCTTTTCCAATGAAATCTCCTGAGAACACAAATATTCCCTTCCAAAGATATGATCCCAGAGTACGAAAAATTCGCTTCCAAAGAAATTACCCTAGAACACAAAAAATTCGCTTGCAATGAAATCTCCTGTGAACACAAATATTCGCTTCCAAAAAAATCACCCAAGAGCACGAAAAATTTGCCTGCAACGAAATCTCCTTAGAACACCAATATTCGCTTCCAACTAAATCACCCGAGAACACAAAAAATTCGCTTCCAACGAAATCACCGTAGAACATAAAAAATTCGCTTCCATCAAAATCACCCCAGAACACAAAAAATTTGCTTCCAATGAATTTATCCCAGAACACAAAAAATTCCCTTTCAACGATATCACCCAAGAACACAAAAAATTCCCTTCCAACGAAATCACCGCAGAACACAAAAAATTTGCTTGCAACAAAATCTCCTGAGAACACAAATATTTGCTTCCAACAAAATGACCTCAGAGCACTAAAAATTCGCTTCCAACGAAATGACTCCAGAGCACAGAAAACATACTTCCAACGAAATGACCTCCTATTTCAAAAATTTGCTTCCATCAAAAAGACCCGAGAACACAAAAACTTCGCTTCCAACGAAATCACCGTAGAACATAAAAAATTCGCTTCCATCGAAATCACCACAGAAGACAAAAAATTTGCTTCCAACCAAAGCACCCCAGAGCAGAAGAAATTCACTTCCATCGAAATCACCCGAGAACACAAAAAATTCGCTTCCAAATAAAATACCCCAGAACACAAAAAAATCGCTTCCAACGAAATCTCCTGGGAACACAAATATTCGCTTCCAAAGAAATCATCCCAGAGCACAAAAAAATCGCTTCCAACGAAATCACCCTAGAACACAAAAAAATTCCCTTTCAACGAAATCACCGGAGAACACAAAAAATTCACGTCCAACGAAATTACCACAGAAGAGAAAATATTTGCTTCCATCGAAATAACCCAACAACACAAAAAATTCGCTTCCAATGAAATCACGCTAGAACACAAAAAATTCGCTTCCAAAGAAATCAGCCCAAAGCACAAAAAATTCCGTTCCAACGAAATTACTCCAAAGCATAGAAAACAAGCTTCCAACGAAATGACCCCCTACTTCAAAAATTTGCTTCCATCGAAAAAACCTGAGAACTCAAAAAATTCGCTTGCAACGAAATCGTCTGAGAACACAAATATTCGCTTCCAACAAAATGACTCCAGAGCACAGAAAACACGCTTCGAACGAAATGATACCATACTTCAAAAATTTGCTTCCATTGAAATGACCCGAGAACACAAAAAATTGCTTCCAACGAAATTACCCCAGAACACTAAAAATTTGCTTCCATGAAATCACCCAAAACACAAAAAATTCGCTTCCAACGAAATGACTCCAGAGCATAGAAAACACACTTCCAACGAAATGAACCCCTGATTCAAAAATTTGCTTCCATTGAAAAAAACAGAGAAAACAAAAAATTCGCTTGCAACGAAAACTTCTGAGAACATGAATATTCGCTTCCAACGAAATCACCCCAGAACACAAAAAATTCGCTTTTAAACGGAATGACTCCAGAGCACAGAATACATGCTCCCAAAGAAATGATCCCATACTTCAAAAATTTGCTTCCATTGAAATCACCTGGGAACACAAAAAATTTGCTTTCAACGAAATCACCCCAGAACACAAAAAATTTGCTTCCAACGAAATCACACCAGAACACAAAAAATTCTCTTCCAACAAAATGACCCCAGACACAAAAAAATCGCTTCTATCGAAATTACCTCAGAACTCACAAAATTCGCTTCCAACGAAATCACCACAGAACACAAAAAAATCGCTTCCAACGAAATCACTCCAGAGCACCAAACTTCTCTTCAAACCAAGTGACACCAGAGCACAGAAAACACGCTTCCAACAAATTGACCCCCTACTTCAAAAATTGGCTTCCATCGAGAAAACCGGAGAACACAAAAAATTTGCTTCCAACAAAATTTCCACAAAACACAAAAAATTCGCTTCCAACGAAATCACCCCAGAACACAAAAAATACGCTTCCAACGAAATGACTCCAGAGCACAGAAAACAGGCTTCCAAAGAGATGACCCCAGAACACAAAAAATTCCCTTTCAACGAAATCACCCGAGAACACAAAAAATTCACTTCCAATGTAATCACCACAGATACAAAATATTCGCTTCCAACGAAATGACTCCAGAGCACAGAAAACATGCTTCCAACGAAATGACACACTATTTCAAAATTTGCTTCCATCGAAAAGACCAGAGAACACAAAAAATTCTCTTCCAACGATATTACCCCAGAAGACAAAAAATTCTTTTCCAACGAAAACTCCTGAGAACACAAATATTCGCTTCCAAAGATATCATCCCAGAGCACAAAAAATTCGCTTCCAACGAAGTCACCCTAGAACGCAAAAATTCCCTTTCAACGAAATCACCCTAGAACACAAAAATTTCGCTTCCAATGAAATGACTCCAGTGGACAGAAAACAATATACCAATGAAATGACCCGAGAACACAAAAAATTCGCTTCCAAAGAAATCACAGTAGAACATAAAAAATTCACTTTCAACGAAATCACCCAAGAATAGAAAAAATTCGCTTCCAACGTATTCACCCCAGAGCACAAAATATTCACTGCCAAAGAAATGACTCCAGAGCACAGAACACACGCTTCCAAAGAAATGACCCTCTACTTAAAAAATTTGCTTCCATCGAAAAAACCGGAGAACACAAAAAATTCGCTTGCAACGAAATCGTCTGAGAACACAAATATTCGCTTCCAACGAAATGACTCCAGAGCACAGAAAACACGCTTCGAACGAAATGATACCATACTTCAAAAATTTGCTTCCATTGAAATGACCCGAGAACACATAAAATTCACTTCCAACGAAATTACCCCAGAACACAAAAAATTTGCTTCCAACGAAATGACCCCAGAACACAAAAAATTCGCTTCCAACGAAATTACCCCAGAACACAAAAAATTTGCTTCCATGAAATCACCCCAGAACACAAAAAATTCGCTTCCAACGAAATGACTCCATAGCACAGAAAACACACTTCCAATGAAATGACCCCCTGCTTCAAAAATTTGCTTACATCGAAAAAACCGGAGAAAACAAAAAATTCGCTTCCAACGAAATCACCCCAGAATACAAAAAATTCGCTTTTAAACGGAATGACTCCAGAGCACAGAAAACACGCTTCGAACGAAATGATACCATACTTCAAAAATTTGTTTCCGTTGATATCATCTGAGAACACAAAAAATTCGCTTCCAACGAAATGACCTCCTACTTCAAAAATTTACTTCCATTGAAAAAACCGGAGAACAGAAAAAATTCGCTTGCTACGAAATCTTCTGAGAACACAAATATTCGCTTCCAACTAAATCTCCCCAGAACACAAAATATTCGCTTCCAACGAAATGACTCCAGAGCACAGAAAACACGCTTCGAACGAAATGATACCATACTTCAAAAATTTGTTTCCGTTGAAATCATCTCAGAAAACAAAAAATTCGCTTCCAAAGAAATGACTCCAGAGCACAGAAAACTCGTTTCGAACGAAATGACCCCTTACTTCAAAAATTTGCTTCCATTGAAGAAACCGGAGAACACAAAAAATTCTCTTCCAACGATATTACCCCAGAAGAGAAAAAGTTCTTTTCCAACGAAATCTCCTGAAAACACAAATATTCGCTTCCAAAGATATCATCCCAGAGCACAAAAATTTCGCTTCCAACGAAATCACCCTAGAACACAAAAATTCCCTTTTAAAGAAATCACCCAAGAAAACAAAAAATTCTCTTCCAACGAAATCACCCCAGAGCACAAAAAATTCGCTTCCAACGAAATGACTCCAGAGCACACAAAGCACACCTCCAACGAAATGACCCCCTGCTTCAAAAATTTGCTTCCATCAAAAAAACAGGAGAAAACCAAAAATTCACATCCAACCAAATTACCACAGAACAGAAAAAAATTGCTTCCATCGAAATCACCACAGAACACAAAAAATTCGCTTCCAACAAAATCACCCTAGAAGACAAAAAATTCCCTTTCAACGAAATCACACAAGAACACAAAAAATTCGCGTCCAAAGAAATCAGCCCAAAGCACAAAAAATTCCTTTCCAACGAAATTACTCCAGAGCACAGAAAACAGGCTTCCAACGAAATGAAACCCTACTTCAAAAATTTGCTTCCATCGAAAAAACCGGAGAACACAAAAAAGTCGCTTGCAACAAAATCGTCTGAGAACACAAATATTCGCTTCCAACGAAATGACTCCAGAGCACAGAAAACACGCTTCGAACGAAATGATACCATACTTCAAAAATTTGCTTCCATTGAAATGACCCGAGAACACATAAAATTCACTTCCAACGAAATTACCCCAGAACACAAAAAATTTGCTTCCAACGAAATGACCCCAGAACACAAAAAATTCGCTTCCAACGAAATTACCCCAGAACACAAAAAGTTTGCTTCCATGAAATCACCCCAGAACACAAAAAATTCGCTTCCAACGAAATGACTCCATAGCACAGAAAACACACTTCCAATGAAATGACCCCCTGCTTCAAAAATTTGCTTCCATCGAAAAAACCGGAGAAAACAAAAAATTCGCTTCCAACGAAATCACCCCAGAATACAAAAAATTCGCTTTTAAACGGAATGACTCCAGAGCACAGAAAACACGCTTCGAACGAAATGATACCATACTTCAAAAATTTCTTTCCGTTGAAATCATCTGAGAACACTAAAAATTCGCTTCCAACGAAATGACCTCCTACTTCAAAAATTTACTTCCATCGAAAAAACCGGAGAACAGAAAAAATTCGCTTGCTACGAAATCTTCTGAGAACACAAATATTCGCTTCCAACAAAACCTCCCCAGAACACAAAATATTCGCTTCCAACGAAATGACTCCAGAGCACAGAAAACTCGTTTCGAACGAAATGACCCCTTACTTCAAAAATTTGCTTCCATTGAAGAAACCGGAGAACACAAAAAATTCTCTTCCAACGATATTACCCCAGAAGAGAAAAAGTTCTTTTCCAACGAAATCTCCTGAAAACACAAATATTCGCTTCCAAAGATATCATCCCAGAGCACAAAAATTTCGCTTCCAACGAAATCACCCTAGAACACAAAAATTCCCTTTTAGAGAAATCACCCAAGAAAACAAAAAATTCTCTTCCAACGAAATCACCCCAGAGCACAAAAAATTCGCTTCCAATGAAATGACTCCAGAGCACAGAAAATTCGTTTCGAACGAAATGACCCCTTACTTCAAATATTTGCTTCCATTGAAGAAACCGGAGAACACAAAAAATTCTCTTCCAACGATATTACCCCAGAAGAGAAAAAATTCTTTTACAATGAAATCTCCTGAGAACACAAATATTCGCTTCCAAAGATATCATCCCAGAGCACAAAAAATTCCCTTCCAACGAAATCACCCTAGCACACAAAAATTCCCTTTTAGAGAAATCACCCTGGAACACAAAATATTCCCTTTCAACGAAATCACCAGAGAACACAAAAAGTTTATGCCCAACGAAATTACCACAGAACAGAAAATATTTGCTTCCATTGAAATCAAAGCAGAACACAAAATATTTGATTCCAAAGAAATCACCCTAGAACACAAAAAATTCCCTTTCAACGAACTCACCAGATAACACAAAAAATTCGCTTCCAACGAAATTACCCCAGAACACAATAAATTCGCTACCAAAGAAATCACCCCAGAACACAAAAAATTTACTTCCAACGAAATGACTCCAAAACACAGAAAACACGCTTCCAACGAAATGACTCCCAACTTTAAAAATTGGCTTCCATCGAAAAATCCTGAGCACACAAAAATTTCTCTTCCAACGAAATTACCCCAGAACACAAAAAATTTGCTTCCAACGAAATTTCCTGAGAACACAAATATTCGCTTCCAAAGAAAACATCCTGGGGCATGAAAAATTTGCTTCCAACGAAATCACCCCAAACACAAAAAATTCCCTTTCAACGACATCACCCCAGAACACAAAAAATTCGCTTCCAACGAAACCAACCCAGAGCACAAAAAATTCGCTTCCAACGAAAAAACTCCAGAGCACAGAAAACATGCTTCCAACGAAATGACCACCTACTTCAAAAATTTACTCCCATTGAAAAAACCGGAGAACACAAAAGTTCTCTTCCAACGATATTACCCCAGAACACAAAAAATTCACTTGCAACGAAATCTCCTGAGAACACCAATATTCGCTTCCAACGAAATCACCCCAGAGCACAAAAAATTCGCTTCCAACGAAATGACTCCAGAGCACAGAAAACACACTTCTAACGAAATGACCCCCTACTTCAAAAATTTGCTTCCATCGAAAAAACTGGAGAACACAAAAAATTCTCTTCCAATGATATTACCCCAGAAGACAAAAATTCTTTTCCAACGAAATCTCCTGAGAACACAAACATTCGCTTCCAAAGATATCATCCCAGAGCACAAAAAATTTGCTTCCAACGAAATCACCCTATAGCACAAAAATTCCCTTCCAACGAAATCACCCGAGAACAAAAAAATTCGCTTCCAACGAAATCACCCCAGAACACAAAAAATTCGCATGCAACGTAATCTCCTGAGAACGCAAATATTCGATTCCAACGAAATCACCCCAGAGCACAAAAAATTTGCTTCCAACGAAATGACTCGAGAGCACGGAAAACGAAATATCGTTGAGAACACAAATATTTGCTTCAAAAGATATCATTCCAGAGTAGAAAAAATTCGCTTCCAACGAAATCACCCTAGAACATAAAAAATTCGCTTCCATCGAAATCACCACAGAAGACAAAATATTCGCTTCCAACCAAATCACCCCAGAACACAAAAAATAAGCTTGGAACGAAATCAGCCTAGAACATAAAAAATTCGCTTTCAACGAAATCACCCGAGAACACAAAAAATTCGCTTCCAACGAAATCACCCCAGAGCACAAAAAATTCCCTTCCAACGAAATGACTCCAGAGCACAGAAAACACATTCCAATGAAGTGACCCCAGAACACAAAAAATTCCCTTCCAACGAAATCACCCTAGAACATAAAAAAATCGCTTCCATCGAAATCACCACAGAGACAAAAAATTCGCTTCCAACCATATCACCCAAGAGCACAATAAATTCGCTTCCAACAAAATCACCCCACAGCAGAAAAAATTTGCTTCCAACGAAATGACCGTATACTTCAAAAATTTGCTTCCATTGAAATCACATGAGGACACAAAAAATTCGCTTCCAAATCAATTTCCCCAGACCACAAATAAGTCGCTAGCAACGAAATCTTCTGAGAACACAAATATTTGCTTCCATCGAACTCACCCCAGAACACAAAAAATTCGCTTCAAACGAAATGACTCCAGAGCACAGAAAACACACTTCCAACGAAATGATCCCATACTTCAAAAATTTCCTACAATCGAAATCACCCCAGAACACAAAAAATTCGCTTCCAACGAAGTTACCCCAGAACACAAAAAATTTGCTTGCAACGAAATCACCCGAGAACACAATAAATTCGCTTCCAACAAAATTACCCCAGAACACAAAAAATTCGCTTCCAACGAAATGACTCCAGAGCACAGAAAACATGCTTCCAACGCAATGACCCCCTACTTCAAAAATTTGCTTCCATCGAAATACCGGAAAACACAAAAAAATTCTTTACTAATGATATTACACCAGAAGACAAAAAATTCTTTTCCAACGAAATCTCCTGAGAGCACAAATATTTGCTTCCAAAATTATCATCCCAAAGCACAAAAAATTCGCTTCCGACGAAATCACCCTAGAACACAAAAAATTCGCTTGCAACGAAATCTCCTGAGAACACATATATTCGCTTCCAACGAAATCACCCCAGAGCACAAAAAAATTCGCTTCCAACAAAATGACTCTAGAGCACAGAAAACAGGCTTCCAACGAAATGAACCCCTACTTCAAAAATTTGCTTCCATCGAAAAAACCGGAGAACACAAAAAAATCTTCCAACAATATTACACAAGAAGACAAAAAATTCTTTTCCAACAACATCTCCTGAGAACACGAATATTCGTTTCCAAAGATATCATCACAGAGCAGAAAAGAATCGCTTCCAAAAAAATCACCCTAGAACACAAAAAATCCCTTTCAACAAAATCCCCCGAGAACACAAAAAATTTCCTTCCAACGAAATCACCCCAGAGCGCAGAAAGCACGCTTCCAATGAAATGACCCCTGAACACAAAAAATTCGCCTCCAACGAAATCACCCTAAAACATAAAAAATTCGCTTCCATAGAAATCACCACAGAACACAAAAAATTCGCTTCCAACGAAATCTCCTGAGAACACAAATATTCGCTTCCAAAGAAATCATCCCAGAGCCCAAAAAATCAGTTCCAAAGAAATCAGCCCATAGCGCAAAAAAATTCCCTTCCAAAGAAATGATACCAGAGCACAGAAAACACGATTCCAACGAAATGACCCCCTACTTCAAAAATTTGCTTCCATCGAAAAAACCGGAGAATACAAAAAATTCGCTTCCAAAGAAATTACCCCAGAACACAAAAAATTCGCTTCCAACCCAATGACCCCTGAAAGCAAAAAATTCGCTTGCAGCGATATCTTCTGAGAACACATATTCGCTTCCCAAGATATCATCCCAGAGCACAAAAAATTAGCTTCCAACGAAATCACCCTAGTACACAAAAATTCCCTTTCAACGAAATCACCCCAGAACACAAAAAAATTTGCTTCCAACGAAATTACCCCAGAACACAAAAAATTCGATTCCAACGAAATTACCCCAGAACACAAAAAATTCGATACCAACAAAATCACCCTAGAAAACAAAAAATTCCCTTTCAACGAAATCACCTGGTAACACAAATATTCACGTGCAATGAAATTACCACAGAACAGAAAAAAAATTGCTTCGATCGAAATCACCCCAGAGCATAAAATATTTGCTTCCAACGCAATCACGCTAGAACACAAAAAATTAGCTTTAAACGAAATCACCCTAGAACACAAAAATTCCCTTTCAACAAAATCCCCCGAGAACACAAAAAATTTCCTTCCAACGAAATCACCCCAGAGCACAAATTTCGCTTCCAAAGATATGACTCCAGAGCACAAAAAGCACGCTTCCAATGAAATGATCCCTGAACACAAAAAATTCGCCTCCAACGAAATCACCCTAAAACATAAAAACTTCGCTTCCATCGAAATCACCACAGAAGACAAAAAATTCGCTTCCAACCAAATCACACCAGAGCACAAAATTCGCTTCGAACGAAATCACCCCAGAGCATAAAAAATTCGCTTCCAACGAAATGACTCCAGAGCACAGAAAACACGCTTCCAATGAAAAGACCATCTACTTCAAAAATTTGCTTCCATTGAAAAAACAGGAGAACACAAAAAATTCTCTTCCAAAGATATTACCCCTGAAGACAAAAATTCTTTTCCTACAAAATCTCCTGAGAACACAAATATTCACTTCCAAAGATATCATCCCAAAGCACAAAATATTTGCTTCCAACAAAATCACCCTAGAACAAAAAAATTCCCTTTCATGAAATCACCCGAGAACACAAAAAATTCACGTCCAACGAAATTACCACAGAACAGAAAATATTTGCTTCCATCGAAATCACCTGAGATCACAAAGAAATCGCTTTCAACGGAATCAAGACAGAGCACAAAATATTCGCTTCCAATGAAATTACTCCAAAGCACAGAAAACACGCTTCCAATGAGAGGACACCAGAACACAAAAAAATCGCTTGCAACGAAATCTTCTGAGAACACATATATTCACTTCCAACCAAATCACCCCAGAACACAAAAAATTCACTTCCCACAAAATGACTGTAGATCACAGAAAACACGCTTCCAACGAAATGACCCCCTACTTCAAAAATTTGCTACCATCGAAAAAACCGGAGAACACAAAAAAATCTTCCAACAATATTACCCCAGAAGACAAAAAATTCCTTTCCAACGAAATCTCCTGACAACAAAAATATTCACTTCCAATGATATCATCACAGAATAGAAAAAAATCGCTTCCAACGAAATCACCTTAGAACACAAAAATTCCCTTTCAATGAAATCCCCCAAGAACACAAAAAATTACTTCGAAAGAAATCACCCCAGAAGAGAAAAAATTTGCTACCATGGAAATCACCCCAGAACACAAAAAATTCGCTTCCAACGAAATTACCCCAGAACACAAAAAATTCGATTCCAACCAAATCACCGCAGAACACAAAAAATTCATTTCGAACGGAATGACTCCAGAGCAGAGAATACACGCGTCCAACGAAATGACCCTTAACTTCAAAAATTTGCTTCCATCGAAAAGACCGGAAAACACAAAAATGTCTCTTCCAACGATATTACCCCAGAAGAAAAAAAAATTCTTTTCCAACGTAATCTCCAAAAAAAACATATATTCGCTTCCAAAGATATCATCCCAGAGTGCAAAAAATTCGCTTCCAACGAAATCACCCTAGAACACAAAAATTCCCTTTCAAGAAAATCACCCGAGAACACAAAAAATTCGCTTCCAACGAAATCTCCCCAGAACACAAAAAATTCGCTTTCAACAAAATCAACCCAGAACACAGAAAATACGCTTGCAATGAAATCTCCGGAGAACACAAAAATTCGCTTCCAACGAAATCACCACAGAGCACAAAAAATTCGCTTCCAACGCAATCACGCTAGAGCACAAAAAATTAATTTTAAACGAAATCACCTGAGAACACAAAAAATTCGCTTCCAACAGAATCGCCACAGAGCACAAAAAAATTCACTTCCTCGAAATCACCCTGGAACACAAAAAATTTGCTTCCAATGAAATGACTCCATAGCACAGAAAACATGCTTCCAACGAAATGACCCCCTACTTCAAAAATTTGCTTCCATCGAAAAGACCGGAGAACACAAAAAATTATCTTCCCAAAATATTGCCCCAGAAGACAATAAATACTTTTCCAACGAAATCTCCTGAGAACACAAATATTCGCTTCCAAAGATATCATCCCAGAGCACAAAAAATTTGCTTCCAACAAAATCACCCTAGAACACAAAAATTCCCTTTCCACGAAATCACCCGAGAACACAAAAATTTTGCTTCCAAGGAAATCAACCCAGAACACAAAAAATTCGCTTGCAACGAAATCTCTTGAGAACACAAATATTGGCTTTCAACGAAATCACCCCAGAGCACAAATATTCGCTTCCAAAGATTTCATCCCAGAGCACAAAAAATTTGCTTCCAACGAAATCTCCCCAGAGCACAAAAAATTCGCTTCCAACGAAATGACTCCAGAGCACAGAAAACACGCTTCCAAAGAAATGACCCCCTACATCAAAACTTTGCTTCCTTCGAAAAGACCGGAGATCACAAAAAATTTTCTTCCAACGAATTTACCCCAGAAGACAAAAAATTCTTTTCCAACGAAATCTCCTGAGAACACAAATATTCGCTTCCAAATATATCATTCCCTAGTACAAAAAATTTGCTTCCAAAAAAATCACCCTAGAACACAAAAATTTCCTTTCAACGAAATCACCCGAGAACACAAAAATTTTGCTTCCAAGGAAATCACCCCAGAACACAAAAAATTCGCTTGCAACGAAATCTTCTGAGAACACATATATTCACTTCCAACCAAATCACCCCAGAACACAAAAAATTCGCTTCCATAGAAATGACTCCAGAGCACAGAAAACACGCTTCCAACGAAATGACCCCCTACTTCAAAAATGATATCTTTGGAAGCGAATATTTGTCTTCTCAGGAGATTTCGTTGGAGAAGAATTTTTTGTGTTCTGGGGTAATATCGTTGGAAGCGAATTTTTTGAGTTCTCCGGTTTTTTCGATGGAAGCAAATTTTTGAAGTAGTGGGTCATTTCGTTGGAAGCGTGTTTTCTGTGCTCTGGAGACATTTCGTAGGAAGGGAATTTTTTGTACTCTGGGTTGATTTCGTTGGAAGCGAATGTTTGTGTTCTCAGGAGATTTCGTTGCAAGTGAATTTTTTGTGTTCTGGGGTAATTTCGTTGGAAGCGAATTCTTTGTATTCTCACGTGATTTCTTTGAACGGAAATTTTTGTGTTCTAGGGTGATTTCGTTGGAAGCAAAATTGTTGTGCTCTGGGATGATATCTTTGGAAGCAAATATTTGTGTTCTCAGGTGATTTCGTTGGAAAAGAATTTTTAGTCTTCTGGGGTAATGTTGTTGGAAGAGAATTTTTTGTATTCTCTGGTTTTTTCGATGGAAGCAATTTTTTGAAGTCGGGGGTCATTTCGTTGGAAGCATGTTTTCTGTGCTCAGGCGTCATTTCGTTGGAAGCGAATTTTTTGTGCTCTGCGGTGATTTCATTGGAAGCGAATGTTTTGGGTTCGGGTGATTTCGTTGAAAGGGAATTTTGTGTTCTGGAGTAATTTTGTTGGAAGTGAATATTTTGTGTTCTCGGGTGATTTCGTTGAAAGGGAATTTTTGTGTTCTAGGGTGATTTCGTTGAAAGAGAATTTTTTGTGCTCTGGGATGATATCTTTGGAAGCTAATATTTGTGTTCACTGGAGATTTCGTTTCAAGCGAATTTTTGTGTTCTGGGGTAATTTCTTTGGAAACCAATTTTTTGTGTTCTCTGGTGATTTCATTGAAAGGGAATTTTTGCATTCTAGGGTGATTTTGTTGAAATGATTTTTTTGTGCTCTGTGATGATATCTTTGGAAGTGAATATTTGTGTTTTCAGGAGATTTCGTTGGAAAAGAATTTTTTCTCTTCTGGGGTAATTTCGTTGGAAGCGAATTTTTTGTACTCTGGGATGATATCTTTGGAAGTGAATGTTTGTGTTCTCAGGAGATTTCGTTGGAAAAGAATTTTTTCTCTTCTGGGGTAATTTCGTTGGAAGCGAATTTTTTGTACTCTGGGATGATATCTTTGGAAGCGAATATTTGTGTTCTCAGGAGATTTCGTTGGAAAAGTATTTTTTGTCTTCTGGGGTAATGTCGTTGGAAGAGAATTTTTTGTGTTCTCTGGTTTTTTCGATGCAAGCAATTTTTTGAAGTAGGGGGTCATTTCCTTGGAAGCGTGTTTTCTGTGCTCTGGAGTCATTTCGTTGGAAGCGAATTTTTTGTGCTCTGGGGTGATTTCGTTGTTAGCGAATATTTGTGTTCTCAGGAGATTTTGGTGCAAGCGAATTTTATGTGTTCTTTGGTTTATTCGAAGGAAGCAAATTTTTGAAGTAGGGGGTCATTTCGTTGTAAGCGTGTTTTCTGTGCTCAGGAGTCATTTCGTAGGAAGCGAATTTTTTGTGCTCTGGGATGATATCTTTGGAAGCGAATATTTGTGTTGTCAGGTGATTTCGTTGGAAAAGTATTTTTTGTCTTCTGTGGTAATGTCGTTGGAAGCGAATTTTTTGTGCTCTGGGGTGATTTCGTTGTTAGCGAATATTTGTGTTCTCAGGAGATTTCGGTGCAAGCGAATTTTTTGTGTTCTCCGATTTTTTCGATGGAAGCAATTTTTTGCAGTAGGCGGTCGTTGAAAAAGTATTTTTTGCTTTTCTGGGGTAATATCGTTGGAAGAGAATTTTTTGTGTTCTCCGGTATTTTTGATCGAAGCAAATTTTGGAAGTAGGGGGTCATTTAGTTGGAAGCATGTTTTCTGTGCTCTGGAGTCATTTCGGGGAAAGCGAATTTTTTGTGCTCTGGGGTGATTTCGTTGGAAGCGAATATTTGTGTTCACAGAAGATTTCGTTGGAAAAGAATTTTTTGTTTTCTGGGGTAATGTGGTTGAAAGAGAATTTTTTGTGTTCTACGGTTTTCGATTGAAGCAAATTTTTGAAGTACTGGGTCATTTCTTTGGAAGCATGTTTTCTGTGCTCTGGAGTCATTTCGGTGGAAGCAAATTTTTTGTGCTCTGGTGTGATTTCGTTGGAAGCGAATATTTGTGTTCTCAGGAGATTTCGTTGCAAGCGAATTTTTTGTGTTCTTCGGTTTTTTCGATGGAAGCAAATTTTTGAATCAGGGGGTCATTTCGTTGGAAGCGTGTTTTCTGTGCTCAGGAGTCATTTCGTTGGAAGATAATTTTTTGTGCTCTGGGATGATATCTTTGGAAGCTAATATTTGTGTTCTCAGGAGATTTCTTTGGAAAAGGATTTTTTTTTCTTCTTGGGTAATATCATTGGAAGAGAATTTTTGTGTACTCCGGTTTTTTCGAACGAAGCAAATTTTTGAAGTAGGGGGTCATTTCGTTGGAAGCGTGTTTTCTGTTGTCTGGAGACATTTCGTTGGAAGCGAATTTTTTGTGCTCTGGGGTGATTTCGTTGGAAGCGAATTTTTTGTGCTCTGGGATGATATCTTTGGAAGCGAATATTTGTTTTCTCAGGAGATTTCTTTGGAAAAGAATTTTTTGTCTTCTCCGTTTTTTTCGATCGAAGCAAATTTTTGAAGTAGGGGGTCATTTTGTTGGAAGCGTGTTTTCTGTGCTCTGGAGTCATTTCAGTGGAAGCGAATTTTTTTTTGCTCTGAGATGATATCTTTGGAAGGGAATATTTGTGTTCTCAGGAGATTTCATTGCAAGCAAATTTTTTGTGTTCTGGTGTAATTTCGTTGGAACCGAATTTTTTGTGTTCTGGGGTAATTTCGTTGGAAGCGATTTTTTTCTGTTCTCGGTTGATTTCGATGGAAGCAAATTTTTGAAATATGGGATCATTTCGTTGGAAGCGAATTTGTTGTGTTCTCGGGTGAATTCGTTGAAAGCAAATTTTTTCTGTTCTTGGGTGATTTCGTTGGAAGCGTGTTTTCTGTGCTCTGGAGTCATTTCGTTGGAAGCCAATTTTTGTACTTGGGGTGATTTTGTTGGAAGCCAATATTTGTGTTCTCAGGAGATTTCGTTGGAAGTGAATTTTTGTGTTCTGGGGTGATTTCGTTGGAAGCGAATTATTTGTGTTCTCATGTGATTTTTTTGAAAGGGAATTTTTGTTTTCTAGGGCGATTTCTTTGGAAGCGAATTTTTTGTGCTCTGGGATGATATCTTTGGAAGCGAATATTTGTGTTCTCAGTAGATTTCGTTGGAAAAGAAATTTTTGTCTTCGGGGGTAATTTCTTTGGAAGTGAATTTTTTGTGTTCTCGGGTGATTTCCATGGAAGCAAATTTTTGAAGTATGGGATCATTTCGTTGGAGGCATGTTTTCTGTGCTCTGGAGTCATTTCGTTGGAAGCGAATTTTTTGTATTCTCAGGGGATTTTTTTGAAAGGGAATTTTTTTGTTCTAGTGTGATTTCGTGGGAATTAAATTATTTGTGCTCTGGGATGATATCTTTGGAAGCGAATATATGTGTTCTCAGGAGATTTCGTTGGAAAAAATTTTTTGTCTTCTTGGGTAATATCGTTGGAAGAGAATTTTTTGTGTTCTCTTTTTTTTTCGATGGAAGCAAATTATTGAAGTAGGGTTCATTTCGTTGGAAGCAAATTTTTTTGTGCTCTGGGGTGATTTCATTGGAAGCGAATATGTGTGTTCGCAGGAGATTTCGTTGCAAGCGATTTTTTTGTGTTTTGGGTTCATTTCGTTGGAAGCGAATTTTTTGTGTTCTCGGGTGATTTCGATGGAAGCAAATTTTTGAAGTAGGGTTTCATTTTGTTGGAAGTATGTTTTTTGTGCTCTGGAGTCATTTCGTTGGAAGCGAATTTTTTGTGTTCTTGGGTGATTTCGTTGAAAATTAATTTTTTGTGTTCTACCATGATTTCGTTGGAAGCGAATTTTTGTGTTCTGTGGTGATTTCGAAGGAAGGAAATTTTTTCTGTTCTGTGGTAATTTCGTTGGACGTGAATTTTTTGTGTTCTCAGGAGAATTCGTTGAATGGGAATTTTTTATGTTCTAGGGTGATTTGTTTTAAGTGAATTTTTTTGTTCTCTGGGATGATTTTTGGAAGCAAACATTTGTGTTCTCAGGAGATTTCGTTGGAAATGAATTTTTTGTGTTATGGGGTAATATCGTTTAAAGAGAATTTTTTGAGTTCTCCGGACTTTTCGATGGAAGCAAATTTTTGAAGTAGGGGGTCATTTCGTTGGAAGCATGTTTTCTGTGCTCTGGGGTCATTTCGTTGGAAGCAAATTTTTTGTGCTCTGTGGTGATTTCGTTGGAAGCGAATATTTGTGTTCTCAGGAGATTTCGTTCCAAGAGAACTTTTTGTGTTCTGGGGTGATTTCGTTGAAAAATAATTTTGTGTTCTAGCATGATTTCGAAGGAAGGAAATTTTTTCTGTGCTGTGGTAATTTCGTTGGACGTGAATTTTTTGTGTTCTCGGGAGATTTCGTTGAGAGGGAATTTTTTGTGCTCTGGGATGATATCTTTGGAAGTGAATATTTGTGATCTCAGGAGATTTCTTGGGAAAAGGATTTTTGTCTTCTGGGGTAATATCGTTGGAAGAGAATTTTTTGAGTTCTCCGGTTTTTTCGATGGAAGCAATTTTTTGAAGTAGGGGGTCATTTCGTTGGAAGCGTGTTTTCTGTGCTCTGGAGTCATTTTGTTGGAAGCGAATTTTTTGTGCTCTGGGGTGATTTCGTTGGAAGTGAATTTTTTGTGTTCTCGGGTGATTTCTTTGAAAGGGAATTTTTGTGTTCTAGGGTGATTTCGTCGGAAGGGAATTTTTTGTGCTCTGGGATGATATCTTTGGAAGCGAATATTTGTGTTCTCAGGAGATTTCTGTGGAAAAGAGTTTTTTGTGTTCTCCGGTTTTACGATAGAAACAAATTTTTGAAGTAGGGGGTCATTTCGTTGGAAGCGTGTTTTCTGTGTTCTGGAGTCATTTCGTTGGAAGCGAATTTTTTTGTTCTCGGGTGATTTCTTTGAAAGGGAATTTTTGTTTTCTGAGGTGATTTCGTTGGAAGCGAATTTTTTGGGTTCTCGGGTGATTTCCTTGAATGGGAATTTTTGTGTTCTAGGGTGATTTATTTGGAAGCGAAGTTTTTGTGCGCTGGGATGATATCTTTGGAAGCAAGTATTTGTGTTAACAGGAGATTTCGTTAGAAAAGAATTTTTTGTCTTCTGGGGTAATATCGTTGGAAGAGAATTTTTTGTGTTCTCCAGTCTTCTCGATGGAAGCAAATTTTTGAAGTAGGGGGTCATTTCGTTGGAAGCGAGTTTTCTGTGCTCTGGAGTCATTTCTTTGGAAGTAATTTTTTTGTGTTCTGGGGTAATTTCGTTGGAAGCGAATTTTTTCTGTTCTCGGGTGATTTCGATGGAAGCAAATTTTTGAAATATTTCATCATTTCGTTGGAAGCGAATTTTTTGTGTTCTGGGGTGATTTCGATGGAATAGAAATATTTATGCTCTCAGGATTTTTCGATGGAAGCAAATTTTTGAAGTAGGGAGTCATTTCGTTGGATGCGTGTTTTCTGTGCTCTGGAGTCATTTCGTTGTAAGCGAATTTTTTGTGCTCTGGGGTGATTTCGTTGGTAGCTCATTTTCTGTGTTCTGGGATAATTTCGTTGGAAGTGAATTTTTTGTGTTCTCGGGTGATTTCGATGGATGCCATTTTTTGAAGTATGGGAACATTTCCTTGGAAGCGTGTTTTCTGTGCTCTGGAGTCATTTCGTTGGAAGAGAATTTTTTGTGGTCTGTGATGATTTTGTTGGAAGCGAAATTTTTGTTTTCTAGGGTAATTTCGTTGGAAGCAAATTTCTTGTGTTCTGGGTTGATTTAGTTGGACGTAAATTTTTTGTGTTCTCGGGTGATTTCTTTGAAAGGAAATTTTTTATGTTCGAGGGTGATTTTGTAGGAAGAGAATTTTTTTGTGCTCTGGGATGATTTCTTAGAAGTGAATATTTGTGTTCTCAGAAGATTTCGTTGGAAGCAAATTTTTTTGTGTTCTGGGGTCATTTCTTTGGAAATGAATTTTTTGTGTTCACCGGTTTGTTTGATGGAAGCAAATTTTTGAAGGAAGGGGTCATTTCGTTGGAAGCATGTTTTCTGTGCTCTGGAGTCATTTCATTGGAAGTGAATTTTTTGTCCTCTGGGGTGATTTCGTTGGAAGCGAATTTTTTGTGTTCTCGGGTGATTTCCTTGAAAGGGAATTTTTTGTGTTCTGGGGTCATTTCGTTGGAAGCGAATTTTTTGTGCTCTGGAGTGATTTCGTTGGAAACGAATATTTTGTTTTCTGGGGAGATTTCGTTGGAAGCGAATTTTTTGTGCTCTGGGATGTTTTCTTTGGAAGCGAATATTTGTGTTCTCAGGAGAATTCTTTGAAAACGAATTTTTTGTGTTCTGGGGTAATTTCATTGAAAGGGAATTTTATGGAGTGATTTGGTTGGAAGCGATTTTTTTGTCTTCTATGGTGATTTCGATGGAAGCGAATATTTTATGTTCTAGAGTGATTTCGTTGAAAGCGAATTTTTTGTGTTCTGGGGTCATTTCATTGGAAGCATGTTTTCTGTGCTCTGGAGTCAATTTGTTGGAAGCGAATTTTTTGTGTTCTAGGGTGATTATGTTGGAAGCGAATTTTTTGTGCTCTGGGGTAATTTCGTTGATGGAAGCAAATTTTTGAAGTACGGAGTCATTTCGTTGGAAGCGTGTTTTCTGTATTCTGGAGTGATTTCGTTGGAAGCGAATATTTTGTGTTCTCGGTAATTTCATTGAAAGGGAATTTTTTGTGTTCGAGGGTGATTTCGTTGGAAGCGAATTTTTTGTGCTCTGGGATGTTTTCTTTGGAAGCGAATATTTGTGTTTTCAGGAGATTTCGCTGGAAGCGAATTTTGTGTGTTCTGTGGTAATTGCGTTGGAATAGAAATTTTTGTGCTCTCAGGATTTTTCGATGGAAGCAAATTTTTGAAGTAGGGAGTCATTTCGTTGGAAGCGTGTTTTCTGTGCTCTGGAGTAATTTCGTTGGAAGCGAATTTTTTGTGCTCTGGAGTCATTTCGTTGGAAGCGAATTTTTTGTGTTCTGGGGTGATTTCGTTGGAAGCGAATTTTTTGTGTTCTTGGGTGATTTCGTTGAAAATTAATTTTTTGTGTTCTACCATGATTTCGTTGGAAGCGAATTTTTGTGTTCTGTGGTGATTTCGAAGGAAGGAAATTTTTTCTGTTCTGTGGTAATTTCGTTGGACGTGAATTTTTTGTGTTCTCAGGAGAATTCGTTGAATGGGAATTTTTTATGTTCTAGGGTGATTTGTTTTAAGTGAATTTTTTTGTTCTCTGGGATGATTTTTGGAAGCAAACATTTGTGTTCTCAGGAGATTTCGTTGGAAATGAATTTTTTGTGTTATGGGGTAATATCGTTTAAAGAGAATTTTTTGAGTTCTCCGGACTTTTCGATGGAAGCAAATTTTTGAAGTAGGGGGTCATTTCGTTGGAAGCGTGTTTTCTGTGCTCTGGGGTCATTTCGTTGGAAGCAAATTTTTTGTGCTCTCTGGTGATTTCGTTGGAAGCGAATATTTGTGTTCTCAGGAGATTTCGTTCCAAGCGAACTTTTTGTGTTCTGGGGTGATTTCGTTGAAAAATAATTTTGTGTTCTAGCATGATTTTGTTGGAAGCGAATTTTTTGTGTTCTGGGGTGATTTCGAAGGAAGGAAATTTTTTCTGTGCTGTGGTAATTTCGTTGGACGTGAATTTTTTGTGTTCTCGGGAGATTTCGTTGAAAGGGAATTTTTTGTGCTCTGGGATGATATCTTTGGAAGTGAATATTTGTGATCTCAGGAGATTTCTTGGGAAAAGGATTTTTGTCTTCTGGGGTAATATCGTTGGAAGAGAATTTTTTGAGTTCTCCGGTTTTTTCGATGGAAGCAATTTTTTGAAGTAGGGGGTCATTTCGTGGGAAGCGTGTTTTCTGTGCTCTGGAGTCATTTTGTTGGAAGCGAATTTTTTGTGCTCTGGGGTGATTTCGTTGGAAGCGAATTTTTTGTGTTCTCGGGTGATTTCTTTGAAAGGGAATTTTTGTGTTCTAGGGTGATTTCGTTGGAAGGGAATTTTTTGTGCTCTGGGATGATATCTTTGGAAGCGAATATTTGTGTTCTCAGGAGATTTCTGTGGAAAAGAGTTTTTTGTGTTCTCCGGTTTTACGATAGAAACAAATTTTTGAAGTAGGGGGTCATTTCGTTGGAAGCGTGTTTTCTGTGTTCTGGAGTCATTTCGTTGGAAGCGAATTTTTTTGTTCTCGGGTGATTTCTTTGAAAGGGAATTTTTGTTTTCTGAGGTGATTTCGTTGGAAGCGAATTTTTTGGGTTCTCGGGTGCTTTCCTTGAATGGGAATTTTTGTGTTCTAGGGTGATTTATTTGGAAGCGAAGTTTTTGTGCGCTGGGATGATATCTTTGGAAGCAAGTATTTGTGTTAACAGGAGATTTCATTGGAAAAGAATTTTTTGTCTTCTGGGGTAATATCGTTGGAAGAGAATTTTTTGTGTTCTCCAGTCTTCTCGATGGAAGCAAATTTTTGAAGTAGGGGGTCATTTCGTTGGAAGCGAGTTTTCTGTGCTCTGGAGTCATTTCTTTGGAAGCAAATTTTTTGTGTTCTGGGGTAATTTCGTTGGAAGCGAATTTTTTCTGTTCTCGGGTGATTTCGATGGAAGCAAATTTTTGAAATATTTCATCATTTCGTTGGAAGCGAATTTTTTGTGTTCTGGGGTGATTTCGATGGAATAGAAATATTTATGCTCTCAGGATTTTTCGATGGAAGCAAATTTTTGAAGTAGGGAGTCATTTCGTTGGAAGCGTGTTTTCTGTGCTCTGGAGTCATTTCGTTGTAAGCGAATTTTTTGTGCTCTGGGGTGATTTCGTTGGTAGCGCATTTTCTGTGTTCTGGGATAATTTCGTTAGAAGTGAATTTTTTGTGTTCTCGGGTGATTTCGATTGATGCCATTTTTTGAAGTATGGGAACATTTCCTTGGAAGCGTGTTTTCTGTGCTCTGGAGTCATTTCGTTGGAAGAGAATTTTTTGTGGTTTGTGATGATTTTGTTGGAAGCGAAATTTTTGTGTTCTAGGGTAATTTCGTTGGAAGCAAATTTCTTGTGTCCTGGGTTAATTTGGTTGGACGTGAATTTTTTGTGTTCTCGGGTGATTTCTTTGAAAGGAAATTTTTTATGTTCGAGGGTGATTTTGTAGGAAGAGAATTTTTTTGTGCTCTGGGATGATTTCTTAGAAGTGAATATTTGTGTTCTCAGAAGATTTCGTTGGAAGCAAATTTTTTTGTGTTCTGGGGTCATTTCTTTGGAAATGAATTTTTTGTGTTCACCGGTTTGTTTGATGGAAGCAAATTTTTGAAGGAAGGGGTCATTTCGTTGGAAGCATGTTTTCTGTGCTCTGGAGTCATTTCATTGGAAGTGAATTTTTTGTCCTCTGGGGTGATTTCGTTGGAAGCGAATTTTTTGTGTTCTCGGGTGATTTCCTTGAAAGGGAATTTTTTGTGTTCTGGGGTCATTTCGTTGGAAGCGAATTTTTTGTGCTCTGGAGTGATTTCGTTGGAAACGAATATTTTGTTTTCTGGGGAGATTTCGTTGGAAGCGAATTTTTTGTGCTCTGGGATGTTTTCTTTGGAAGCGAATATTTGTGTTCTCAGGAGAATTCTTTGAAAACGAATTTTTTGTGTTCTGGGGTAATTTCATTGAAAGGGAATTTTATGGAGTGATTTGGTTGGAAGCGATTTTTTTGACTTCTATGGTGATTTCGATGGAAGCGAATATTTTATGTTCTAGAGTGATTTCGTTGAAAGCGAATTTTTTGTGTTCTGGGGTCATTTCATTGGAAGCATGTTTTCTGTGCTCTGGAGTCAATTTGTTGGAAGCGAATTTTTTGTGCTCTGGGTTGATTATGTTGGAAGCGAATTTTTTGTATTCTTAGGTGATTTCGTTGAAAGGGCATTTTTTGTGTTCTAGGGTGATTTTGTTGGAAGCGAATTTTTTGTGCTCTGGGATGATTTCTTTAGAAGTGAATATTTGTGTTCTCAAAAGATTTCATTGGAAGGGAATTTTTTGTGTTCTGGGGTAATTTCGTTGATGGAAGCAAATTTTTGAAGTAGGAGGTCATTTCGTTGGAAGCATGTTTTCGGAGCTCCGGAGTCATTTCGTTGGAAGCGAATTTTTTGTGCTCTGCGTTGATTTCGTTGGAAGCGAATTTTTTGTGTTCTGGGGTGATTTCGTTGAAAGGGAATATTTGGTGTTCTGGGGTGATTTCGTTGGAAGCGAATTTTTTGTGATCTGGGATGTTTTCTTTGGAAGCGAATATTTGTGTTCTCAGGAGATTTCGTTGCAAGCGAATTTTTTGTGTTCTCGGTAATTTCATTGAAAGGGAATTTTTTGTTTTCGAGGGTGATTTCGTTGGAAGCGAATTTTTTGTGCTCTGGGATGTTTTCTTTGGAAGCGAATATTTGTGTTTTCAGGAGATTTCGCTGGAAGCGAATTTTTTGTGTTCTGGGGTAATTGCGTTGGAATAGAAATTTTTGTGCTCTCAGGATTTTTCGATGGAAGCAAATTTTTGAAGTAGGGAGTCATTTCGTTGGAAGCGTGTTTTCTGTGCTCTGGAGTAATTTCGTTGGAAGCGAATTTTTTGTGCTCTGGAGTCATTTCATTGGAAGCGAATTTTTTGTGTTCTGGGGTGATTTCGTTGGAAGCGAATATTTTGTGTTCTCGGGTGATTTCAGTGGAAACAAATTTTTGAAATATGGTATCATTTCGTTCGAAGCGTGTTTTCTGTGCTCTGGAGTCATTTCGTTGGAAGCGAATTTTTTGTGTTCTCGGTTGATTTCGATGGAAGCATATTTTTGAAGTATGGTAACATTTTGTTCGAAGCCTGTTTTCTGTGCTCTGGAGTCATTTCGTTGGAAGGGAATTTTTGTGTTCTCAGGATATTTCGTTGGAAGCGAATTTTTTTATGTTCTTGGGTAATTTCGTTGGAAGCAAATTTTTTGTGTTCTAGGGTGATTTTGATGGAAGCAAATTTTTGAAGTAGGGGGCCATTTTGTTGGAAGCGTGTTTTCTGTGCTCTGGAGTCATTTCGTTGGAAGTTAATTTTTTGTGCTCTGGGGCAATTTCGTTGGAAGCAAATAGTTTGTGTTCTCGGGTTATTTCGTTGGAAGCCAATTTTTTGTGTTCTTGGGTGATTTCCATGAAAGCAAATTTTTTGTGTTCTGGGGTAATTTCGTTGGAAGCGAATTTTTTGTGTTCTCGGGTGTTTTCGATGGAAGCAAATTTTTGAAGTATGGGATCATTTCGTTGGAAGCGTGTTTTCTGTGCTCTAGAGTCATTTCGTTGGAAGCAAATTTTTTGTGTTCTTGGGTGATTTCGTTGGAAGCGAATATTCATGTTCTCAGAAGATTTCATTGCAAGCGAATTTTTTTGTGTTCTGGGGTTATTTCGTTGGAAGCGAATTTTTTGTGTTCTACGGTTTTTTCGATGAAAGCAAATTTTTGAAGTAGGGGGTCATTTCGTTGGAAGCGTGTTTTCTGTGCTCTGGAGTCACTTCATTGGAAGGGAATTTATGGTGCTTTGGTGTGATTTCTTTGGAAGCGAATTTTTTGTTTTCTGGGGTAATTACGTTGGAAGCGAATTTTTTGTGTTCTAGGGTGATATCGTTGAAAGGGAATTTTTAGTGTTCTGGTGTCATTTCGTTGGAAGAGTGTTTTCTGTGCTCTGGATTCATTTCTTTGGAAGCAAATTTTTTGTGTTCTGGGGTGATTTCGTTGGAAGCGAATTTTTGGTGGTCTGGGGTGATTTCGTTGGAAGCGTGTTTTCTCTGGTCTGGGGTGATTACTTCGGAAGCGAATATTTGTGTTCTCAGGAGATTTCGTTGGAAGCGAATATTTTGTGTCCTGGGGGTGATATTGTTTTAAGCGAATTTTTTGTGTTCTGGGGTGATATAGTTGAAAGTGAATTTTTTGTTTTCTGTGGTAATATTCTTGGAAGCGTGTTTTATGTCCTTTGGAGTCATTTTGTTAGTAGCGAATTTTTCTCTGTTCTGGTGTGATTTCTTTGGAAATGAAGTTTTTGAGATCTGGGGTGATTTCATTGGAAGAGAATTTTTTGTGTTCTGGGGTAATATCTTTGGAAGCAAATTTTTTGTTTTCTCTGGTGATTTCGTTGAAAGGGAATTTTTAGTGTTCTGGCGTCATTTCGTTGGAAGCGTGTTTTCTGTGCTCTGGATTCATTTCGTTAGAAGCGAATTTTTTGTGCTCTGGGGTGATTTCGTTGGAAACAAATTTTTTGTGTTCTGTGGTGATTTCGTTGAAAGGGAATTTTTTGTGTTCTGGGGTCATTTCGTTGGAAGCGTGTTTTCTGTGCTCTGGAGTCATTTTTTTGGAAGCGAATTTTTTGTGTCCTGGGGTGATTTCGTTAGAAGTGAATTTTTGTGTTCGGGGGTAATTTCGTTGGAAGCGAATTTTTTGTGTTCTGGGGTGATTTCCTTGGAAGCGAATTTGTTCTGTTCTGGGGTAATTTCTTTGGAAGCGAACTTTTTGTGTTCTGGTATGATTTCGATGGAAGCGAATATTTTGTGTTCAGGGTTGATTTTTTTTGGAAGAGAATTTTTTGTGTTCTGGGGCAATTTCGTTGGAAGCGAATTTTTTGGAAGTATGGGGTGATTTCGTTGAAAGCGTGTTTTCTGTGCTCTGGAGTCATTTCATTGGAAGCAAATTTTTTATGTTCTGGGTTGATTTCATTGGAAGCAAATTTTTTGTGTTCTGGAGTGATTTCGTTGGAAGCGTGTTTTCTGTGCTCTGGAGTCATTTCGTTGGAAGCGAATTTTTTGTGTTCTGGGGCAATTTCGTTGGAAGCGAATTTTTTGGAAGTATGGGGTGGTTTCGTTGAAAGCGTGTTTTCTGTGCTCTGGAGTCATTTCATTGGAAGCAAATTTTTTATGTTCTGGGTTGATTTCATTGGAAGCAAATTTTTTGTTCTGGAGTGATTTCGTTGGAAGCGTGTTTTCTGTGCTCTGGAGTCATTTCGTTGGAAGCGAATTTTTTGTGTTCTGCGGTGATTTCGAGGGAAGGAAATTTTTTCCGTTCTGGGGTAATTTTGTGGGAAGCCAATATTTTTGTTCTCAGGTGATTTATTGGAAGGGAATTTTTGTGCTCTGGGGTGATTTCGTTGGAAGCAAATTTTTTTCTATTCTGGGGTAATTTCGTTGGACGTGAATTTTATTGTTCTCAGGTGATTTATTGGAAGGGAATTTTTTGTCTTCTGTGGTTATTTCAATGGAAGCCAATTTTTTATGTTCTAGGGTGATTTCTGTGGAAGCATTTTTTTTTGTGTTCTCGGGTCATTTCATTGGTAAATTGTTTTCTGTGCTCTGGAGTCATTTCGTTGGAAGCGAATTTTTTGTGCTCTCGGGTGATTTCATTGGAAGCGATATTTTTGTGTTCTCGGGTGATTTCGTTGAAAGGGAATTTTTTGTGCTCTGGGATGATATCTTTGTAAGCGAATATTTGTGTTATCAGGAGTTTTCGTTGGAAAAGAATTTTTTGTCTTCTGGGGTAATATCGTTGGAAGAGAATTTTTTCTGTTCTCCGGTCTTTTCGATGGAAGCAAATTTTGAAATAGTGTGTCATTTCGTTGGAAGCATGTTTTCTGTATTCTGGAGTCATTTTGTTGGAAGCGAATTTTTGGTACTCTGTGGTGATTTCGTTGGAAGTGAATTTTTTGTGTTCTCGGGTGATTTCGTTGAAAGGGAATGTTTTGTGTTCTAGGGTGATTTCGTTGGCAGCGAATTTTTTTGTGCTCTGGGATAATTTTTTTAAGCAAATATTTGTGTTCTCAGGAGATATCGTTGGAAGCGAATTTATTGTGTTCTGGGGTAATTTTGTTGGAAGCGAATTTTTTGTGTTTTCAGGTGATTTCGATGGAAGCAAATTTTTGAAATATGGGGTCATTTGGTTGGAAGTGTGTTTTCTATGCTCTGGAGTCATTTCGTTGGAAGCGAATTTTTTGTGTTCTGGGGTGATTTCGTTGGAAGCGAATTTTTTGTGTTCTCGGGTCATTTCAAAATGGAAGCAAATTTTTGAAGTATGGTATCATTTCGTTCGAAGCGTGTTTTCTGTGCTCTGGAGTCATTTCGTTGGAAGAGAATATTTGTGTTCTCAGACGATTTCGTTGCAAGCGAATTTTTTGTGTTCTCCGGTTTTATCAATGGAAGCAAATTTTTGAAGTAGGTGGTCATTTCGTTGGAAGCTTTTTTTCTGTGCTCTGGAGTCATTTCGTTGGAAGCGAATTTTTTGTGCTTTGGGCTGATTTCGTTGGAAGCGAATTTTTTGTGTTCTCGGGTCATTTCAAAATGGAAGCAAATTTTTGAAGTATGGTATCATTTCGTTCGAAGCGTGTTTTCTGTGCTCTGGAGTCATTTCGTTGGAAGCGAATATTTGTGTTCTCAGACGATTTCGTTGCAAGCGAATTTTTTGTGTTCTCCGGTTTTATCGATGGAAGCAAATTTTTGAAGTAGGTGGTCATTTCGTTGGAAGCGAATTTTTTGTGCTTTGGGCTGATTTCGTTGGAAGCGAATTTTTTGTGTTCTAGTGTGATATCGTTGAAAGGGAATTTTTTGTGTTCTAGGGTGATTTTGTTGGAAGCGAATTTTTTGTGTTCTGTGGTGATTTCGATGGAAGCAAATTTTTGTGTTCGGGGGTAATTTCTTTGGAAGCGAATTTTTTGTGTTCTCGGGTGATTTCGATGGAAGCAAATTTTTGAAGTATGGTATCATTTCGTTCGAAGCGGGTTTCCTGTGCTCTGGAGTCATTTCGTTGGAGCGAATTTTTTGTGTTCCTGGGTGATTTCGTTGGAAGCGAATTTTTGGTGTTTTGCGGTGATTTAGATGGAAGCAAACTTTTTCTGTTCTCTGGTAATTTCGTTGGAGGTGAATTTTTTGTGTTCTCGGGTGATTTCTTTGAAAGGGAATTATTTGAGTTCTAGGGTGATTTCGTTGGAAGCGAATTTTTTTGTGCTCTGGGATGATTTCTTTCGAAGCAAATTTTTGGTGCTCGTGGGTGATTTCGTTGGAAGCGAATTTTTTGTGTTCTGGGTTGATTTCGTTGGAAGCAAATTTTTTGTGTTCTGGGGTGATTTCATTGGAAGCGTCTTTTCTGTGCTCTGGAGTCATTTCGTTGGAAGCGAATTTTTTGTGTTCTGCGGTGATTTCGAGGGAAGGAAATTTTTTCCGTTCTGGGGTAATTTTGTGGGAAGCCAATATTTTTGTTCTCAGGTGATTTATTGGAAGGGAATTTTTTGTGCTCTGGGGTGATTTCGTTGGAAGCAATTTTTTTCCGTTCTGGGGTAATTTCTTTAGAAGCCAATATTTTTGTTCTCGGGTGATTTTGTTGGAAGGGAATTTTTTGTGCTCTGGGTTGATTTGTTTGGAAGTAAATTTTTTCTATTCTGGGGTAATTTCGTTGGACATGACTTTTTTTGTTCTCAGGTGATTTCGTTGAAAGTGAATATTTTTTGCTTTAGGGTGATTTCATTGGATGCGGATTTTTTGTGCTCTGGGGTGATTTCTTTGGAAGCGAATATATGTGTCCACAGGAGATTTGGTTGGAAGTGAATTTTTTGTGTTCTGGGGTAATTTCGTTTGAAGCGAATTTTTTTGTGTTCTCTGGTTTTTTTGATGGAAGCAAATTTTTGAAGTAGGGGGTCATCCCGTTGGAAGCGAAATTTTTTGTGTTCAGGGGTGATTTCGTTGGAAGCGAATGTTTTGTGTTCTGGGGTAATTTGGTTGGAAGCGAATTATTTTGTGTTCTCTTGTGATTTCGATGGAAGCAAATTTTTGAAGTTTGGGGACATTTCGTTGGAAGCTATTTTATGTGCTAAGGGGGATTTCGTTGGAAGCGAATTTCTTGTGTTCAGGGGTAATTTCGTTTGAAGCAAATTTTTTGTGTTCTCGGGTGATTTCGTGGAAAGGGAAGTTTTTGTTTTCTAAGGTGATTTCGTTGGAAGAGAATTTTCTGTGTTCTGGGGTGACTTCGATGGAAGTGAATTTTTTGTGTTCTCCAGTTTTTTCGATGTAAGCAAATTTTTGAAGTAGGGGGTCATTTCGTTATAATCGTGTTTTCTGTGCTTTGGAGTCATTTCGTTGGAAGGGAATTTTTTGCGCTCTGGGGTGATTTCATTGTAAGCGAACTTGTTTGGGCTCTGGGATGATTTCTTTGGAAGCGACTGTTTGTGTTCTCAGGAGATTTCATTGGAAGCGAATTTTTTGTGTTCTGTGGTGATTTCTATGGAAGCAAATTTTTTCTGTTCTGTGGTAATTTCGTTGGACGTGAATTTTTTTTTCTCTGGTTTTTTTTGATGGAAGCAAATTTTTGAAGCAGGGGGTCATTTCGTTGGAAACGTGTTTTCTGTGCTCTGGAGTCATTTCGTTGGAAGGGAATTTTTTGTGCTCTGGGGTGATTTAGTTAGAAGCGAATTTTTTGTGTTCTGGGGTAATTACGTTCGAAGCGAATTTTTTGTGTTCTCGGGTGATTTCGTTGGCCGCGAATTTTTAGTGTTCTGGGGTCATTTCGTTGGAAGCGTGTTTTCTGTGCTATGGAGTCATTTTGTTGGAAGCCAATTTTTTGTACTCTGTGTTGATTTCGTTGGAAGTGAATTTTTTGTGTTCTCGGGTGATTTCGTTGAAAGGGATTTTTTGTGTTCTGGGGTCATTTCTTTGGACGCCTGTTTTCTGTGCTCTGGAGTCATTTCGTTGGAAGCGAATTTTTTGTGTTCCGGGGTGATTACGTTAGAAGCGAATTTATTGTGTTCTGTGGAAATTTTGTTGGAAGCGAATTTTTTGTGTTCTCCGGGTTTTTCGATGGAAGTGAATTTTTGAAGTAGGGGTTCATTTTGTTGGAAGCGTGTTTTCTGTGCTCTGTAGTCACTTGGTTGGAAGAGAATTTTTGGTGCTCTGGGTTGATTTCGTTGGAAGCGAATTTTTTGTGTTCTCGGGTGATTTCGTTTAAAGGAAATTTTTAGTGTTCTGGCATCATTTCATTGGAAGCGTGTTTTCTCTGCTCTGGAGTCATTTCGTTGGAAGCGAATTTTTTGTGCTCTTGGGTGATTTCGTTGGAAGCAAATTTTTTGGGTTCTCAGGTGATTTCGTTGAAAGGGAATTTTTTGTTTTCTGGGCTCATTTCGGTGGAAGCGTGTTTTCTGTGCTCTGGAGTCATTTCGTTGGAAGGGAATTTTTTGTGCTCTGGGGTGATTTCGTTGGAAGCGAATATTTTGTGTTCTCGGGTGATTTCATTGAAAGGGAATTTTTTGTGTTCTAGGGTGATTTCGTTGAAAGTGAATTTTCTGTGTCCTGGGGTGATTTCGATGGAAGTGAATTTTTTGTTTTCTCCGGTTTTTTCGATCGAAGCAAATTTTTGAAGTAGCAGGTCATTTCGTTGGAATCGTGTTTTCTGTGCTCTGGAGTCATTTCGTTGGAAGGGAATTTTTTGTTCTCCGGGGTGATTTCGTTGGAAGCAAATTTTTTTGTTCTCGGGTGATTTCGTTGAAAGGGAATTTTTTGTGTTCAAGGTTGATTTCGTTGGAAGCGAATTTTTTGTGTTCTGGGGTAATTACATTGGAAGCGAATTTTTTATGTTCTCGGGTGATTTCTTTGGCCGCGAATTTTTAGTGTTCTGGGGTCTTTTAGTTGGAAGCGTGTTTTCTGTGCTCTGGAGTCATTTCGTAGGAAGCGAATATTTTGTAATCTGGGGTGATTTCGTTGGTAGCAAATTTTTTGTGTTCTGGGGTGATTTCGTTGGCAACGAATTTTTTGTGTTCAGGGGTGATTTCGATGGAAGCAAAATTTTTGGGTTCTGTGGTAATTTGGTTGGACTTGAATTTTTTGTGTTCTCGGGTGATTTGGTTGAAAGGGAATTTTTGTGTTCCAGGGTGATTTTGTTGGAAGCGAATATTCGTGTTCTCAGAAGATTTCGTTGCAAGCGAATTTTTTTCTGTTCTGGGGTAATTTCGTTGGAAGCGAATATTTTGTTTTCTCCGGTTTTTTCTATAGAAGCAAATTTTTGAAGCAGGGGGTCATTTCGTTGGAAGTGTGTTTTCTGTGCTCTGGAGTCATTTCGTTGGAAGCGAATTTTTTGTGTTCTGGGGTGTTTTCATGGAAGCAATTTTTTGTGTTCTGAGGTAATTTCGTTGGAAGCGAATTTTTTGTGCGCTGGAGTGATTTGATTGGAAGCTAATATTTGTGTTCTCAGGATATTTCGTTGCAAGCGAATTTTTATGTTCTGGGGTAATTTCTTTGGAAGCGAATATTTTGTGTTCTCCGGTTTTTCGATGGAAGCAAATTTTTTAAGTAGAGGGTCATTTCGTTGGAAGCGTGTTTTCTGTGCTCTGGAGTCATTTCTTTGGCAGTGAATTTTTTGTGTTCTTGGGTGATTTCGTTGGAAGCGAATTTTTTCTATTTTCGGGTGATTTCGTTGAAAGCTAATTTTTTATGTTCTAGGGTGATTTCGTTGGAAGCGAATTTTTTGTGCTCTGGGGTGATTTGGTTAGAAGGGAATTTTTTGTCTTCTGTGGTTATTTCGATGGAAGAAAATTTTTTATGTTCTACGGTGATTTCGTTGGAAGCGAATTTTTTGTGCTCTGGGATGATATCTTTGGAAGCGAATATTTGTGTTCTCAGGAGTATTCGTTGAAAAAGAATTTTTTGTCTTCTGGGGTAATATCGTTGGAAGAGAATTTTTTGTGTTCTCCGGTCTTTTCGATGGAAGCAGATTTTGAAATAGTGTGTCATTTCGTTGGAAGCATGTTTTCTGTGCTCTGGAGTCATTTCGTTGGAAGCGAATTTTTTCTATTTTCGGGTGATTTCGTTGAAAGCTAATTTTTTATGTTCTAGGGTGATTTCGTTGGAAGCGAATTTTTTGTGCTCTGGGGTGATTTGGTTAGAAGGGAATTTTTTGTCTTCTGTGGTTATTTCGATGGAAGAAAATTTTTTATGTTCTACGGTGATTTCGTTGGAAGCGAATTTTTTGTGCTCTGGGATGATATCTTTGGAAGCGAATATTTGTGTTCTCAGGAGTATTCGTTGAAAAAGAATTTTTTGTCTTCTGGGGTAATATCGTTGGAAGAGAATTTTTTGTGTTCTTCGGTCTTTTCGATGGAAGCAAATTTTGAAATAGTGTGTTATTTCGTTGGAAGCATGTTTTCTGTGCTCTGGAGTCATTTCGTTGGAAGCGAATTTTTTGTGTTCTGGGGTGATTTCGTTGAAAGCGAATTTTTTGTGTTCTGTGGAAATTTTGTTGGAAGCGAATTTTTTGTGTTCTCCGGTTTTTTCGATGGAAGCAAATTTTTGAAGTAGGGGGTCATTTTGTTGGAAGCATGTTTTCTGTGCTCTGGAGTCACTTGTTTGGAAGAGAATTTTTTGTGCTCTGGGGTGATTTCGTTGGAAGCAAATTTTTTGTTTTCTCAGATGATTTCGTTCAATGGGAATTTTTCGTGTTCTCGGGTGATTTCGTTGGAAGCGAATTTTTTGTGTTCTGGGGTCGTTCATTTGAAGCGTGTTTTCTGTGCTCTGGAGTCATTTCGTTGGAAGCTAATTTTTTGTGTTCACGGGTGATTTCGTTGAAAGGGAATGTTTTGTGTTCTAGGATGATTTCGTTGGCAGCGAATTTTTTGTGTTCAAGGGTGATTTCGATGGAAGCAAAATTTTTCCGTTCTGTGGTAATTTCGTTGGACGTGAATTTTTTGTGTTCTCGGGTGATTTGGTTGAAAGGGAATTTTTTGTGTTCCAGGGTGATTTCATTGGAAGCGAATTTTTTTGTGCTCTGGGATGATATTTTTGGTAGCGAATATTTGTGCTCTCAGGAGATTTCTTGGAAAAGAATTTTTTGTCTTCTGGGGTTTTATCGTTGTAAGAGAATTTTTTGTGTTCTCCGGTCTTTTCGATGGAAGCAAATTTTTGAAGTAGGAGGTCATTTCGCTGGAAGCATGTTTTCTGTGCTCTGGAGTCATTTCGTTGGAAGCGAATTTTTTATGCTCTGGGGTGCTTTTGTTTGAAGTAAATATTTGTGTTCTCAGGAGATTTCGTTGCAAGCAAATTTTTTGTGTTCTGGGGTGATTTCGTTGGAAGGGAATTTTTTGTGTTCTCGGGTGATATCGTTGAAAGGGAATTTTTTGTGTTCTGGGATAAATTCAATGGAAGCAAATTTTTTGTGTTCTGGGGTGATTTCGATGGAAACAAATTTTTGAAGTATGGGATCATTTAGTTGGAAGTGTGTTTTCTGTGCTCTGGAGTCATTTCGTTGGAAGCGAATTTTTTGTGTTCGGGGGTGATTTCGTTGGTAGCGAATATTTCTGTTCTCAGAAAATTTCATTGCAAGCGAATTTTTTGTGTTCTGGAGTAATTTCGTTGGAAACAAATTTTTTGTGTTCTCGGGTGATTTCGTTGAAAGCGAATTTTTGCGTTCAATGGTGATTTTGTTGGAAGCGAATTTTTTGTGATCTGGGATTATATGTATGGAAGCGAATTTTTTGTGTTCTCTGGTGATTTCGATGGAAGCAAATTTTTGAAGTATGGGATCATTTATTTGGAAGCTTGTTTTCTGTGCTCTGGAGTCATTTCGTTGGAAGCGATTTTTTGTGTTCTGGGGTGATTTCGTTGGAAGCGAATATTTGTGTTCTCAGAAAATTTGGTTGCAACCGAATTTTTTGTGTTCTTGGGTAATTTCGTTGGAATCGAATTTTTTATGTTCTCCGGTTTTCGATGGCAGCAAATTTTTCAAGTAGGGGGTCATTTCGTTAGAATCGTGTTTTATGTGCTCTGGAGTCATTTCGTTGGAAGGGAATTTTTTGTGCTCTGGGATGATTTCATTGAAAGCTATTTTTTTGTGTTCTAGCGTGATTTCATTGGAGGCGAATTTTTGGTGTTCTGGGGTTATTTCAATGGAAGCAAATATTTTCTGTTCTGTGGTAATTTTGTTGGACGTGAATTTTTTGTGTTCTCGGGTGATTTCGTTGAAAGGTAATTTTTTGTGTTCTAGGGTGATTTCGTTGGAAGCGAATTTTTTGTGCTCTGGGATGATTTCTTTGGAAGCGAATATTTGTGTTCCCAGGAGATTTCGTTGGAAGCGATTTTTTTTGTGTTCTGGGGTAATTTCTTTGGAAGCAAATTTTTTGTGTTCTCGGGTGATTTCGATGGCAGCAAATTTTAGAAGTAGGGGGTCATTTCGTTGGAATCGTGTTTTATGTGCTCTGGAGTCATTTCGTTGGAAGGGAATTTTTTGTGCTCTGGGGTGATTTCATTGAAAGCTAATTTTTTTGTGTTCTAGCGTGATTTCGTTGGAAGCGAATTTTTCGTACTCTTGGGTGATTTCGTTGGAAGCCAATATCCGTGTTCTCAGGAGTTTTCATTGCAGGCAAGTTTTTTGTGTTCTGGGGTGATTTCCTTGAAAGCAAATTTTTTGTGTTCTCAGGTGATTTCGTTGAAAAAGAATTTTTGTGTTCTAGGGTAATTTCTTTGGAAGCGAATTTTTCGTACTCTGGGATCATATCTTTGGAAGGGAATATTTGTGTTCTCAGGAGATTTCGTTGTAAAAGAATTTTTTGTCTTCTGGGGTGATTTCCTTGGAAGCAAAATTTTTGTGTTCTCGGGTGATTTCGTTGAAAGGAAATTTTTGTGTTCTAGGGTGATTTTTTTGGAAGCAAATTTTTTGTACTAGGGAATGATATATTTGGAAGCGAATATTTGTGTTCTCAGGAGATTTCGTTGGAAAAGAATTTTTTGTCTTCTGGGGTAAATTCGTTGGAAGAAAATTTTTTGTGATCTCCGGTCTTTTCGAAGGAAGCAAAGTTTTGATGTAGGGGGTCATTTCGTTGGAAGCGTGTTTTCTGTGCTCTGGAGTCATTTCGTTGGAAGCCAACGTTTGTGTTCTCAGGAGATTTCGTTGCAAGCAAATTTTTTGTGTTCTGGGGTAATTTCGTTGGAAGCGAATTTTTTGTGTTCCTGGGTGATTTCGATGGAAGCAAATTTTTTCTGTTCTGTGGTAATTTTGTTGGACGTGAATCTTTTGTGTTCTCAGGTGATTTCGTCGAAAGGGAATTTTTTGTGTTATGGGTGATTTCATTGGAAGCCAATATTTGTGTTCTCAGGAGTTTTCATTGCAGGCAAGTTTTTTGTGTTCTGGGGTGATTTCGTTGAAAGCAAATTTTTTGTGTTCTCAGGTGATTTCGTTGAAAAAGAATTTTTGTGTTCTAGGGTAATTTCTTTGGAAGCGAATTTTTCGTACTCTGGGATCATATTTTTGGAAGGGAATACTTGTGTTCTCAGGAGATTTCGTTGGAAAAGAATTTTTTGTCTTCTGGGGTAATATCGTTGGAAGAGAATTTTTGTGTTCTCCAGTTTTCTCGATGGAAGCAAATTTTGAAGGAGGGGGTCATTTTGTGGGAAGCGTGTTTTCTGTGCTCTGGAGTCATTTCGTTGGAAATAAATTTTGTGTGTTCTCGGGTGATTTCGTTGAAAGGGAGCTTTTGTGTTCTGGGGTGATTTCTTTGGAAGTGAATTTTTCTTGCTCTGGGATGATATCTTTGGAAGCGAATATTTGTATTCTCAGGAGAGTTCGTTGGAAAAGAATTTTTTGTCTTCTGGGATAATATCGTTGAAAGCGAATTTTTTATGTTCTCCGATTTTTTTGATGGAAGCAAATTTTTGAATTAGGAGGTCGTTTCGTTTGAAGTATGTTTTCTGTGCTCTGGAGGCATTTCTTTGGAAGCGAATTTTTTGTGCTCTGGGGTAATGTCGTTGGAAGCGAGTATTTGTGGTCTCAGGAGATTTCGTTGCAAGTAAATTTTTGTGCTCTGGGGTGAATTTGTTGGAAGCAAATTTTTTGTGTTCCCGGGTGATTTCATTGAAAGGGAATTTTTGTGTTTTACGGTGATTTTGTTCGAAGCGAAATTTTTGTGCTCTGGGATGATATCTTTGGAAGCGTATATTTGTGTTCTCAGGAGATTTCATTGGAAAAGAATTGTTTCTCTTCTATGGTAATATCGTTGGAAGAGAATTTTTGTGTTCTCCGTTCTTTTCGAAAGAAGCAAATTTTTGAAGTACGGGGTCATTTTGTTGGAAGCATGTTTTCTGTGCTCTGGAGTCATTTCGTTGGAAGCGAATTTTTTGTGCTCTTCGGTGATTTCGTTGCAAGCGAATTTTTTCTCTTCTGGGGTAATTTCGTTGGAAGTGAATTTTTTGTGTTGCCCGGTTTTGTCGATGGAAGCAAATTTTTGAAGTATGGGGTCATTTCGTTGGAAGCGAATTTTTGTGGTTTGGGGTGATTTCTTTGGAAGCAAATTTTTTTGCTCTGTGGTGATTTCGTTGGAAGGAATTTCTTGTGTTCTGGGGTAATTTCGTTGGCATCGAATTTTTTGTGTTCTCGGGTGATTTCGTTGAAAGGGAATTTTTTGTGTTATAGTGTGATTTGTTTGGAAGCGAATTTTTTGTGTTCTGGGGTGATTTCGTTGGAAGTGAATATTTGTATTCTCAGAAGATTTCGTTGCAAGCGAATTTTTTCTCTTCTGGGGTAATTTCGTTGGAAGTGAATTTTTTGTGTTGTCCGGTTTTTTCGATGGAAGCAAATTTTTGAAGTATGGGGTCATTTCTTTGGAAGCGTGTTTTCTGTGCTCTGGAGTCATTTCGTTGGAAGCGAATTTTTTGTGCTTTGGGGTGATCTCGTTGGAAGCAAATATTTGTGTTCTCAGTAGATTTCGTTGCAAGCGAATTTTTTTGTGTTCAGGGGTAACTTCGTTGGAAGCACTTTTTTTGTGTTCTCATGTGATTTCGATAGAAACTAATTTTTGAAGTAGGGGGTCATTTCATTTGAAGCGTGTTTTCTGTGCCCTGGAGTCATTTCGTTGGAAGCGAATTTTTTGTGCTCTGGGGTTTTTTCGTTTGAAGCGAATATTTGTGTTCTCAGGAGATTTCGTTGCAAGCGAATTTTTTGTGTTCTGAGGTGATTTCGTTGGAAGCGAATTTTTTGTGTTCTCGGGTGATATCGTTCAAAGGAAATATTTTGTGTTCTAGGATGATTTTTTTGGAAGCGAATTTTTTTTCTCTGGTATGATTTCTTTGGAAGCAAATATTGGTGTTATCAGGAGATTTCGTTGGAAAAGAATTTTTTGTTTTCTGGGGTAATATCGTTGGAAGCGAATTTTTTGTGTTCTCGGGTGATTTCGATGGAAGGAAATTTTTGAAATATGGTTTCCTTTCGTTGGATGTGTGTTTTCTGTACTCCTGAGTCATTTCGTTGGAAGCGAATTTTTTGTGTTCTCAGGTGATTTCGTTGAAAGGTAATTTTTTTGTTCTAGGGTGATTTCATTGGAAGTGAATTTTTTCTACTTTGGGATGATATTTTTGGAAGTGAATATTTGTGTTCTCAGGAGATTTCGTTGGAAAAGAATTTTTTGTCTTCTGGGGTAATATCGTTGGAAGAAAATTTTTTGTGTTCTCCGGTGTTTTCAATGGAAGCAAATTTTTGAAGTAGTGGGTCATTTCGTTGGAAGCGTGTTTTAAGTGTTCTGGAGTCATTTCGTTGAAAGGGAATTTTTTGTGCTCTGAGGTGATTTCGATGGAAGCCAATATTTGTCTTCTCACGAGATTTCATTGCAAGCGAATTTTTTGTGTTCTGGGGTGATTTGCATGGTAGCAAATTTTTGAAGAATGGGGTCATTTCGTTGGAAGCGTGTTTTCTGTGCCCTGGAGTCATTTCGTTGGAAGCGAATTTTTTGTGCTCTGAGTTGATATCGTTGGAAGCGAACTTTTTGTGCTCTGGGATGTTTTCTTTGGAAGCGAATATTTGTGTTCTCCGGAGATTTCATTGCAAGCGAATTTTTTGTGTTCTGGGGTAATTTCATTGGAAGTGAATTTTTGTGTTCTCAGAAGATTTCGTTGCAAGCGAATTTTTTGTGTTCTTGGGTGATTTCGATGGAAGCAAATCTTTGAAGTAGGCGGTCATTTCGTTGGAAGCGTTTTTTCTGTGCTCTGGGGTGATTTCGTTGGACGCGAATATTTGTGTTCTCAGGAGATTTCATTGGAAAATAATTCTTTGTGTTCTGGGGTAATTTCGTTGTATGCGAATTTTTTGTGCTCTGGGGTGATTTCGTTGGAAGCGAATATTTGTGTTCTCAGGAGATTTCGTTGCAAGCGAATTTTCTGTGTTCTGTGGTGATTTCCATGGTAGCAAATTTTTGAAGTATGGGGTCATTTCGTTGGAAGCGTGTTTTCTATGCTCTGGAGTCATTTCTTTGGAAGCAAAATTTTTGTTCTCTGGGGTGATTTCGTTAGAAGCGAATATTTGTGTTCTCAGGAGATTTCGTTTCAAGCGAATTTTTTGTGTTTTGTTGTAATTTCGTTGGAAGCGAATTTTTGGTGTTCTCAGGTGATTTCAATGGAAACAAATTTTTGAAGTAGGGGGTCATTTCGTTGGAAGCGTGTTTTCTGTGCCCTGGAGTCATTTCATTGGAAACGAATTTTTTTGTGCTCTGAGTTGATTTCGTTGGAAGTGAATTTTTTGTGTTCTCGGGTGATTTCGTTGAAAGGGAATTTTTTGTGTTGTAGGGTGATTTCGTTGGAAGCGAACTTTTTGTGCTCTCGGATGCTTTCTTTGGAAGCGAATATTTGTGTTCTCAAGAGATTTCATTGGAAGCGAATTTTTTGTGTTCTGTGTTAATTTCCTTGTAAGTGAATTTTTTGTGTCTTGGGTGATTTTGATGGCAGCAAATTTTTGAAGTATGGGGTCATTTCGTTGGAAGCGTGTTTTCTGTGCTCTGGAAATCTCCTGAGAACACCAATATTCGCTTCCAACGAAATCACCCCAGAACACAAAAAATTCGCTTCCAACGAAATGACTCCAGAGCACAGAAAACACATTTCTAACGAAATGACCCCGTACTTCAAAAATTTGCTTCCATTGAAAAAACTGGAGAACACAAAAAATTCTCTTCCAATGATATTACCCCAGAAGACAAAAATTATTTTCCAACGAAATCTCCTGAGAACACAAACATTCGCTTCCAAAGATATCATCCCAGAGCACAAAAAATTCGCTTCCAACGAAATCACCCTATAGCACAAAAATTCCCTTCCAACGAAATCACCCGAGAACAAAAAATTCGCTTCCAACGAAATCACCTCAGAACACAAAAAATTCGCATGCAACGTAATCTCCTGAGAACACAAATATTCGATTCCAACGAAATCACCCCAGAGCAGAAAAAATTCGCATTCCAACGAAATGACTCGAGAGCACGGAAAACAAAATATCGTGAGAACACAAATATTTGCTTCAAAAGTTATCATTCCAGAGTAGAAAAAATTTGCTTCCAACGAAATCACCCTAGAACATAAAAAATTCGCTTCCATCGAAATCACCAAAGAAGACAAAAAATTCGCTTCCAACCAAAACACCCCAGAGCACAAAAAATAAGCTTCGAACGAAATCAGCCTAGAACATAAAAAATTCACTTTCAACGAAATCACCCGAGAACACAAAAAATTCGCTTCCAACGAAATCACCCCAGAGCACAAAAAATTCCCTTCCAATGAAATGACTCCAGAGCACAGAAAACACACTTCCAATGAAATGACCCCAGAACACAAAAAATTCCCTTCCAACGAAATCACCCTACAACATAAAAAAATCGCTTCCATCGAAATCACCACAGAAGACAAAAAAATTCGTTTGCAACAAAATCACCCCATAGCACAAAAAATTCGCTTCCAACGAAATCACCCCAGAACACAAAAAATTTGCTTCCAACGAAATGACCCCATACTTCAGAAATTTGCTTCCATCTAAATCACCCGAGAACACAAAAAATTCGCTTCCGAAGAAATCAACCCAGAGCACAAAAAATTCGCTTCCAACGAAATGACTCCAGGGCACAGAAAACAGGCTTCCAAAGAAATGACCCCCTACTTCAAAAATTTGTTTCCATCGAAATCACCTGAGAACACCAAAAATTCGCACCAACAAAATTAGCCCAGAAAACAAAAAATTCGCTTGCAACGAAATCTCCTGAGAACACAAATATTCGCTTCCAACGAAATCACCCCAGATTACAAAAAATTCGCTTCCAAAGAAATGACTCCAGAGCATAGAAAACACGCGTCCAACAAAATGACCCCATACTTCAAAAATTTGCTACCATTGAAATTACCCCAGAACACAAAAAAATTGCTTCCAACGAAATTTTCTCAGAAGACAAAAAATTCATTTGCAACGAAATCTCCTGTGAAAACAAATATTCGCTCTCAAAGATATCATCCCATAGCACAAAAATTTCTCTTCCAAAGAAATCACCCTACAACACAAAAATTCCCTTTCATCGAAATCCCCCGAGAACACAAAAAATTCGCTTCCAACGAAATGACCTCCTATTTCAAAAATTTACTTCCATCGAAAAAACCGGAGAACAGAAAAAATTCGTTTGCTACGAAATCTTCTGAGAACACAAATATTCGCTTCCAATGAAAACTCCCAGGAACACAAAATATTCGCTTCCAACGAAATCACCCCAGAACAAAAAATTTGCTTCAAACAAAATCTTCTGAGAACACAAATACTCACTTCTAAAGAAATCATCCCAGAGCACAAAAAAATTCGCTTCCAACAAAATAACCTTAGAACATAAAAAATTTCCTTTCAAAGAAATCACCCGAGAACACAAAAAATTCACGTCCAACGAAATTACCCCAGAACACAAGAAATTCACTTCCAACGAAATTACCCTAGAACACAAAAATTTAGCTTCCAACAAAATCACCCCAAACCACAAAACATTCTCTTCCAACGAAATGACTCCAGAGCACAGAAAACACGCTTCTAAGGAAATTATCCCATACTTCAAAAATTGGCTTCCATCGAAATCACCCGAAAACACAAAAAATTCACTTCCAACGAAATGATCCTAGAACACAGAAAATGCGCTACCAACGAAATCATCCCAGAGAACAAAATATTCGCTTCCAATGAAATGACCCCAGAGCACAGAAAACACGCTTCCAATGAAATGACTCAAAAATTTGCTTCCATCGAAAAATCCTGAGAGCACAAAAATTTCTATTCCATCGAAATTAAAACAGAACACAAAAAATTCGCTTCCAACGAAATCTCCTGAGTACACAAATATTCGCTTCCAAAGAAAACATACCAGAATACAAAAAATTCGCTTCCAACGAAATCACCCCAGAACACCAAAATTTCCCTTTCAACGAAATCACCCCAGAACACAAAAAATTCGCTTCCAACGAAATCAACCCAGAGCACAAAAAATTCGCTTCCAACGAAATTACTCCAGAGCTCCGAAAACATGCTTCCAACGAAATGACCTCCTACTTCAAAAATTTACTTCCATCGAAAAAACCGGAGAACAGAAAAAATTCGCTTGCAACGAAATCTTCTGAGAACACAAATATTCGCTTACAACGAAATCTCCACAGAACACAAAATATTCGCTTCCAACGAAATCACCCCAGAACACAAAAAATTTGCTTCCAACGAACTGACCCCAGAACACAAAAAATTCCCTTTCAAGGAAATCACCTGAAAACACAAAAAAATGCTTCCAACGAAATCACCCCAGAGGACAAAAAATTCACTTCGAACGAAATGACTCCAGAGCACAGAAAACACGTTTCCAACGAAATGACCCCTTCCTTCAAAAATTTGCTTCCATCAAACAAACCGGAGAACACAAAAAAATCATTTCCAAAGAAATGACCCCAGAACACAAAAAAATTTGCTTCCAACGAAATCTTCTGAGAACACAAATATTCACTTCTAAAGAAATCATCCCAGAGCACAAAAAAATTCGCTTCCTACAAAATCACCCTCGAACATAAAAAATTTCCTTTCAAAGAAATCACCCGAGAACACAAAAAATTCACGTCCAACGAAATTACCCCAGAACACAAGAAATTCGCTTCCAATGAAATTACCCCAGAACACAAAAAATTCGCTTCCAACGAAATTTCCTGAGAACACAAATATTCGCTTCCAAAGAAAACATCCTGGAGCACAAAAAATTTGCTTCCAACGAAATCACCCCAGAAACAAAAAATTCCCTTTCAACGACATCACCCCAGAACACAAAAAATTCGCTTGCAACAAAATCACCCGAGAACACAATAAATTCCCTTTCAACGAAATTACCCCAGAACACAAAAAATTTGCTTTCAATGAAATCACCCCAGAACACAAAAAATTCGCTTCCATAGAAATGACTCCAGAGCACAGAAAACACGCTTCCAACGACATGACCCCCTACTTCAAAAATTTGCTTCCATCGAAAACACCGGAGAACACAAAAAATTCTCTTCCAAAGATATTACCCCAGAAGACAAAAAATTATTTTCCAACGAAATCTCCTGAGAACACAAATATTTGCTTCCAAAGATATCATCCCAGATCACAAAAAAATTCGCTTCCTACGACATCACACTAGAACACAAAAAAATTCGCTTACAACGAAATCTACTGAGAACACATATATTCGCTTCCAACGAAATCACCCCAGAGCACAAAAAAATTCGCTTCCAACAAAATGACTCTAGAGCACAGAAAACATGCTTCCAACGAAATGAGCCCCTACTTCAAAAATTTGCTTCCATCGAAAAAACCGGAGAACACAAAAAAATCTTCCAACAATATTACCCCAGAAGACAAAAAAATTCTTTTCCAACAAAATCTCCTGAGAACACAAATATACGTTTCCAAAGATATCATCACAGAGTAGAAAAAAATCGCTTCTAACAAAATCACCCTAGAACACAAAAATTGCCTTTCAACAAAATCCCCCGAGAACACAAAAAATTTCCCTCCAACGAAATCACCCCAGAACACAAAAAATTCGCTGGCAACGAAATCTCCGGAGAACACAAAAATTCGCTTCCAACGAAATCACCCCAGAGCACAAAAAATTGGCTTACAAAGAAATGACTCCAGAGCATAGAAAACACGCTTCCAAGGAAATGACCCCATACTTCAAAAATTTGCTACCATCGAAATCACCCGAGAACACAAAAAATTCGCTTCCAATGAAATTACCACAGAACACAAAAAATTTGCTTCCAACGAAATCACCCCAGAACACAACAAATTCGCTTGCAAAGAAATCTCCTGAGAACACAAATACTCGCTTCCAAAGATATCATCCCAGAGCACAAAAAATTCGCTTCCAACGAAATCACCCTAGAACACAAAAACTCCCTTTCAAAGAAATCACCCGAGAACACAAAATATTCACTTCCATAGAAATGACTCCAGAGCACAGAAAACACGCTTCCAACGAAATGACCCCTTACTTCAAAAATTTGCTTCCATCGAAAACACCGGAGAACACAAAAAATTCTCTTCCAAAGATATTACCCCAGAAGACAAAAAATTCTTTTCCAACGAAATCTCCTGAGAACACAAATATTTGCTTCCAAAGATATCATCCCAGATCACAAAAAAATTCGCTTCCTACGACATCACACTAGAACACAAAAAATTCGCTTACAACGAAATCTACTGAGAACACATATATTCGCTTCCAACGAAATCACCCCAGAGCACAAAATTTCGCTTCCAACAAAATGACTCTAGAGCACAGAAAACATGCTTCCAACGAAATGAGCCCCTACTTCAAAAATTTGCTTCCATCGAAAAAACCGGAGAACACAAAAAAATCTTCCAACAATATTACCCCAGAAGACAAAAAAATTCTTTTCCAACAAAATCTCCTGAGAACACAAATATACGTTTCCAAAGATATCATCACAGAGTAGAAAAAAATCGCTTCTAACAAAATCACCCTAGAACACAAAAATTGCCTTTCAACAAAATCCCCCGAGAACACAAAAAATTCCCTCCAACGAAATCACCCCAGAACACAAAAAATTCGCTGGCAACGAAATCTCCGGAGAACACAAAAATTCGCTTCCAACGAAATCACCCCAGAGCACAAAAAATTGGCTTACAAAGAAATGACTCCAGAGCATAGAAAACATGCTTCCAAGGAAATGACCCCATACTTCAAAAATTTGCTACCATCGAAATCACCCGAGAACACAAAAAATTCGCTTCCAATGAAATTACCACAGAACACAAAAAATTTGCTTCCAACGAAATCACCCCAGAACACAACAAATTCGCTTGCAAAGAAATCTCCTGAGAACACAAATACTCGCTTCCAAAGATATCATCCCAGAGCACAAAAAATTCGCTTCCAACGAAATCACCCTAGAACACAAAAACTCCCTTTCAAAGAAATCACCCGAGAACACAAAATATTCACTTCCAACGAAATGACTCCAGAGCACAGAAAACACGCTTCCAACGAAATGACCCCCTACTTCAAAAATTTGCTTCCATCGAAAAGACCGGAGAACACAAAAAATTCTCTTCCAATGACATTACCCCAGAAGACAAAAAATTCTTTTCCAAGGAAATCACCTGACAACACAAATATTCGATTCCAAAGATATCATCCCAGAGCACAAAAAATTCGCTTACTACGAAATGACTCCTGAGCACAGAAAACACACTTACAACGAAATGACCCCCTACTTCAAATATTTGCTTCCATCGAATAAACCAAAGAACACAAAAAATTCGCTTGCAACGAAATCTCCTGAGAACACAAATATTCGCTTCCAACGAAATGATTCCAGAGCACAGAAAACATGCTTCCAAAGAAATGACCCCCTACTTCAAAAAATTGCTTGCATCGAAAAAACCGGAGAACACAAAAAATTCTCTTCCAACGACATTACCCCAGAAGACAAAAAATTCTTTTCCAACGAAATCTCCTGAGATCACAAATATTTGCTTCCAAAGATATCATCCCAGAGCACAAAAAAATTCGCTTCCAACGATATTACCCCAGAAGACAAAAAATTCTTTTCCAACGAAATCTCCTGAGAACACAAATATTCACTTGAAAAGATATCATCCCAGAGCACAAAAAAATCATTTCAACAAAATCACCTTAGAAGGCAAAAATTCCCTTTCAACGAAATCACACGAGAACCCAAAATATTCGCTTCCAACGAAATCACCCCAGAGCACAAAATATTCGCTTCCAACGAAATGACTCCTGAGCACAGAAAACACGCTTCCAACGAAATGACCCCGTACTTCAAAAATTTGCTTCCATCGAAAAAACCGAAGAACACAAAAAATTCGCTTGCAACGAAATGTCCTGAGAACACAAATATTCGCTAGCACCAAATCACCCCAGAGCACAAAAAATTCGCTTCCAACGAAATGACTCCAGAGCACATAAAACACGCTTCCAACGAAATGACCCCATACTTCAAAAAATTGCTTCCCTCGAAAAAAACGGAGAACACAAAAATTCTCTTCCAACGACATTACCCCAGAGGACAAAAAATTCTTTTCCAACGAAATCTCCTGAGAACACAAATATTTGCTTCCAAAGATATCATCCCAGAGCACAAAAAATTTGCTTCCAACGAAATCACCCAAGAACGCAAAAATTCCCTTTTAAAGATATCACGCGAGAACACAAAAAATTCGCTTCCAAGGAAATTACTCAAGAACACAAAAAATTAGCTTGCAACGAAATCTCCTGAGAACACAAATATTCGATTCCAAAGAAATGAGCCCAGAGCACAAAAAATTCGCTTCCAACGACATGACTCCAGGAAACAGAAAACACGCTTCCAACGAAATGACCCCATAATTCAAAATTTGCTTCCATCGAAAAGACCGGAGAACACAAAAAATTCTCTTCTAACGATATTACCCCAGAAGATAAAAAATTCTTTTCCAACGAAATCTCCTGAGAACACAAATATTCGCTTCAAAGGATATCATCCCAGAGCACCAAAAATTCGCTTCCAATGAAATCACCCTAGTACACAAAAATTCCCTTTCAAAGAAATCACCCGAGAACACAAAAAATTCGCTTCCAACGAAATCACCCCAGAGCACAAAAAATTCGCTTCCAAAGAAATAACTACAGGACACAGAAAACACCCATCCAACGAAATGACCCCCTACTTCTAAAATTTGCTTCCATCGAAAAAATCGGAGAACACAAAAAATTCTCTTCCAACCATATTACCCCAGAAGACAAAAAATTCTTTTCCAATGAAATCTCCTGAGAACACAAATATTGGCTTCCAGTCTTATCATCCCGGAGCACAAAAAATTCGCTTCCAAAGAAATCACCCTAGAACACAAAAATTCTCTTCCAACGAAATCACCCCAGAATACCAAAAATTCGCTTGCAACGAAATCTCCTGAGAACACAAATGTTCGCTTCCAACGAAATTACCACAGAGTACAAAAAATTCGCTTCCAACAAAATGACTCCACAGCACAGAAAACATGATTCCAACGAAATGACCCCCTACTTCAAAAATTTGCTCCATCAAAAAGACTGGAAAACACAAAAAATTCGTTTCTAACGAAATTACACCAGAACACAAAAAATTCGCTTCCAACGAAATGTCCCGAGAACACAAATATTCGCTTCCAAAGATATCATCCCAGAGCACAAAAACTTCGCTTCCAAAGAAATCACCCTAGAACACAAAAATTCCCTTTCAACGAAATCACCAGAGAACACAAAAAATTCGATTCCAACAAAATCACCCCAGAACACAGAAAATTCGCTTGCAATGAAATCTCCTGAGAGCACAAATATTCGCTTCCAACGAAATCACCCCAGAGCACAAAAAATTTGCTTCCAAAGAAATGACTCCAGAGCACAGAAAACAGGCTTCCAACGAAATGACCCCTTACTTCAAATATTTGCTTCCATCGAAAAGACGGGAGAACACAAAAAATTCTTTTCTAAGGATATTACACCAGAAGACAAAAAATTCTTTTCCAACAAAATCTCCTGAGAATACAAATATTCGCTTCCAAGGATATCATCCCAGAGCACAAAAAATTCGCTTCCAAAGAAATCACCCTAGAACACAAAAATTCCCTTCCAACGAAATCACCCCAGAACACCAAAAATTCGCATACAACGAATACTCCTGAGAACACAAATATTCGCTTCCAACGAAATCATCCCAGAGCACAAAAAATTCGCTTCCAACGAAATCACCCCAGAACAGAAAAAATTCGCTTCCAACGAAATTACCCCCGAAGACAAAAATTTCTTTTCCAACGAAATCTCCTGAGAACACAAATATTCGCTTCCAAAGATATCATCCCCGAGCACAAAAAAATCATTTCAACCAAATCACCCTAGTACACAAAAATTCCCTTTCAAAGAAATCACCCGAGAACACAAAAAATTCGCTTCCAAAGAAATCACCCCAGAGCACAAAAAATTCGCTTCCAAAGAAATAACTACAGGACACAGAAAACACCCATCCAACGAAATGACCCCCTACTTCTAAAATTTGCTTCCATCGAAAAAATCGGAGAACACAAAAAATTCTCTTCCAACCATATTACCCCAGAAGACAAAAAATTCTTTTCCAATGAAATCTCCTGAGAACACAAATATTGGCTTCCAATCTTATCATCCCGGAGCACAAAAAATTCGCTTCCAAAGAAATCACCCTAGAACACAAAAATTCTCTTCCAACGAAATCACCCCAGAATACCAAAAATTCGCTTGCAACGAAATCTCCTGAGAACACAAATGTTCGCTTCCAACGAAATTACCACAGAGTACAAAAAATTCGCTTCCAACAAAATGACTCCACAGCACAGAAAACATGATTCCAACGAAATGACCCCCTACTTCAAAAATTTGCTCCATCGAAAAGACTGGAAAACACAAAAAATTCGTTTCTAACGAAATTACACCAGAACACAAAAAATTCGCTTCCAACGAAATGTCCCGAGAACACAAATATTCGCTTCCAAAGATATCATCCCAGAGCACAAAAACTTCGCTTCCAAAGAAATCACCCTAGAACACAAAAATTCCCTTTCAACGAAATCACCAGAGAACACAAAAAATTCGATTCCAACAAAATCACCCCAAAACACAGAAAATTCGCTTGCAATGAAATCTCCTGAGAGCACAAATATTCGCTTCCAACGAAATCACCTGAGAGCACAAAAAATTTGCTTCCAAAGAAATGACTCCAGAGCACAGAAAACAGGCTTCCAACGAAATGACCCCTTACTTCAAATATTTGCTTCCATCGAAAAGACGGGAGAACACAAAAAATTCTTTTCTAAGGATATTACACCAGAAGACAAAAAATTCTTTTCCAACAAAATCTCCTGAGAATACAAATATTCGCTTCCAAGGATATCATCCCAGAGCACAAAAAATTCGCTTCCAAAGAAATCACCCTAGAACACAAAAATTCCCTTCCAACGAAATCACCCCAGAACACCAAAAATTCGCATACAACGAATACTCCTGAGAACACAAATATTCGCTTCCAACGAAATCATCCCAGAGCACAAAAAATTCGCTTCCAACGAAATCACCCCAGACAGAAAAAATTTGCTTCCAAAGAAATTACCCCCGAAGACAAAAATTTCTTTTCCAACGAAATCTCCTGAGAACACAAATATTCGCTTCCAAAGATATCATCCCCGAGCACAAAAAAATCATTTCAACCAAATCACCCTAGAACGCACAAATTCCTTTCAAAGAAATCATCCGAGAACACAAAAAATTCGCTTCCAACGAAATCACCCCAGAGTACAAAAAATTCGCTTCTAACAAAATGACTCCACAGAACAGAAAACACGCTTCCAATGAAATGACCCCATACTTCAAAAATTTCCTTCCTTCGAAAAGCCCAGAAAACACAAAAAATTCTTTTCCAACGAAATTACACGAGAACACATAAAATTCGTGTCCAACGAAATCTCCTGAGAACACAACTATTCTCTTCCAAAGAAATCACCCTAGAACACAAAAAATTCGTGTCCAATGAAATTGCCCCAGAACAGAAAATATGTACTTCCTACCAAATCAACCCCGAGCACAAAAAATTCCCTTCCAACAAAATCACCCGAGAACTAAAATATTGGCTTCCTAAGAAATTTCCCCAGAACGGAAGAAATTTGCTTCCATCTAAATCACTCAGGATCACAAATATGTGCTTCCAAAGAAATAACTCTAGAACATGAAAAATTCGCTTCCATCGAAATCACCCGAGAACACATTAAAAATCGCTTCCAACGAAATTACCCCAGTACACAAGAAATTCGCTTGCAACGAAATCTCCTGATAACACAAATATTCACTTCCAAAGAAATCACACCAGAGCACAAAAAATTCGCTTCTAACGAAATCACCCCAAAGCACAAAACATTTGCTTCCAACAAAATGTCCCCATACTTCAAAAATTGGCTTCCATGGAAATCACCTGAGAACACAAAATATTCGCTTCCAAAGAAATTACCCAAGAACACAAAAAATTCGCTTCCAACGAAATCACCCCAGAACACAAAATATTCGCTTCCACCAAAATGACTCCAGAGCACCAAAACACGCTTCCAACGAAACAACCGCCTACTTCAAAAATTTGCTTCCATCGAAAAAACCAGAGAACACAATAATTTCGCTTCCAACGAAATTACCCCAGAACACAAAAAAATTCGCTTGCAACGAAATCTCCTCAGTACACAAATATTCGCTTCCACAGAAATCACCCCAGATCACAATAAATTCGCTCCCAATCAAATCACCCTAGAACACAAAAAATTCGCTTTCAACGAAATCACACGAAAACAAAAATATTCGCTTCCAACGTAATTACCCCAGAACACAAAAAAAATTGCTTCCAACAAAATCACCCAGGAACACAAATATTCGCTACCAAGGAAATCACCCCAGAGCACAAAAAATTAGCTTCCAACGAAATCACCCTAGAGCACAAAAAATTCCCTTACAACGAAATCACTCGAGAACACAAATATTGGCTTCCAACGAAATTACCCCATAAGAGAAAAAATTTGCTTCCAAAGATATCAACCAAGAGCACAAAAACTTCCCTTCCAACAAAATCACCACAGAACACAAAAATTTGCTTCCAACGAAATCAACCGAGAATACAAATGTTGGCTTCCAACGAAATTACCTCAGAACAGAAAAATTTTCTTCCAAAGAAATTACCCCAGAACACAAAAAAATTGCTTTCAACGAAATGATTCCAGAGCACAGAAAACACGCTTCCAACGAAATGAACCCCTACTTCAAAAATTTGCTTTCATCGAAAATACTGGAGAACACAAAAAATTCGCTTCCATCAAAATGACCCCAGACACAAAAAATTCGTTCCAACGAAATCTTCTGAGAACACAAATATTCGTTTCAAAAGAAATCACCCCAGAGCACAAAAAATTCGCTTCCAACGAAATCACCCTAGAACACAAAAAATTCTCTTTCAACGAAATTACATGAAAAGACAAAAAAAATTTGCATCCTACAAAATTATCCCAGAATAGAAATAATTTACATCCAACCAAATTAACCCAGAGCACAAAAATTTCCCTTCCAACAAAATCACCCGAGAACACAAATATTGGCTTCCAAATAAATTACCCCAGAACAGAAAAAGTTTGCTTCCATCGAAATCACCCAAGAACACAAAAAATTCGCTTCCAAAGAAATTACACCAGAACACAAAAAATTTGCTTCCAAAAAATTACTCCAGAGAACAGAAGACACGCTTCCAACAAAATCACCCCATATTTAAAAAAAAATTTTGCTTCCAACGAAATCAACCCATGACACAAAATTTCGCTTCCAACGAAATGTCTCCAGAGCACAGAAAACACGCTTTCAAAGAAATGACCCGATATTTCAAAAATTTGCTTCCATCGAAATCACCCGAGAACACAAAAAAATCACTTTCAACAAAAATTACCCCAGAACACAAAAAATTCGCTTCCAACGAAATCTCCTGAGAACACAAATATTCGCTTCCAAAGAAATCATCCCAGAGCACAAAAAAATTTGCTTCCAATGAAATCACCCCAGAGCTCAAAAAATTCCCTTCCAACGAAATGACTCCAGAGCACAGAAAACACGATTCCAATGAAATGACCCCCTACTTCAAAAATTTGCTTCCATTGAAAAAACCAGAGAACACAAAAAATTCGATTCCAACCAAATTACCCCAGAACACAAAAAATTCGCTTGCAACGTAATCTTCTGAGAACACAAATATTTGCTTCCAGCGAAATACCCCGAGAACACAAAAAATTCGCATCCAAAGAAATCGCCACAGAGCACAAAGAATTCGCTTCCAACGAAATGACTCCAGAGCACAGAAAACACGCTTCCAACGCAATGACCTCGTATTTCAAAAATTTGCTTCCATCGAAATCACCCAAGAACACAAAAAATTCGCTTCCAACGAAATTACCCCAGAACACAAAAAATTCGCTTCCAATGAAATCTCCTGATAACACAAATATGCGCTTCCAAAGAAATCATCCCAGAGAACAAACAAATTCGCTTCCAACAAAATCACCCGAGAACACAAAAAATTCACGTCAAACGAAATTACCACAAAACAGAAAAAATTTGCTTCCATCGAAATCACCCCTGAACACAAAAAAAATCGCTTCCAACGACATCACCCCAACACACAAAAAATTTACTTCCAAAGAAATCAACCCAGAACACGAAAAATTTGCTTCTATCGAAATCACCCGAGAACAGAAAAAAATTCGCTTCCAACAAAAATACCCCAGAACATAAAAAATTAGGTTCCAACGAAATCACCAGGGAACACAAATATTTGCTTCCAACGAAATTACCCAGGAACATGAAAAATTCGCTTCCATCGAAATCACCCGAGAACACAAAAAATTCGCTTCCAACAAAATTACCCCAGAACACAAAAATTTCGCTTGCAAAGAAATCTCCTGAGGAGACAAATATTCGCTTCCAAAAGAAATCACCCCAAAGCACAAAAAATTCGCTTCCAACGAAATCACCCCAAGCACAAAAAATTCGCTTTCAATGAAATTACCGCAGAACACAAAAATTCGCTTCCAAGGAAATCACCCCAGAACACAAAAAAATTGCTTCCAAAGAAATGACTCCAGAGCACAGAAAACACGCTTCCAATGAAATCACCCCATACTTCAGAAAAATTCACTTACAACTAAATTGCCCCAGAACACAAAATATTCTCTTCCAACGAAATCAACCCAGAACACAAAAAATTTGCTTCCATTGAAATCACCCGAGAACAGAAAAAATTCGCTTCTAACAAAATCACCCAAAAACACAAATATTAGCTTCCAATGAAATCACCCTAAAACCAAAAAATTCTTTTCCAACGAAATCTCCTGAGAACACAAATATTCCCTTCCACAGAAATCACCCCAGAGCACCAAAAATTCGCTTCCAACGAAATTACCCTAAGGGAAAAAATTTCACTTTCAACGAAATCACCTGAGAACACAAAAAATTCGTGTCCAATGAAATCAACCCAGAACACAAAAAATTCGCATCCAAAGAAATCACTCAGAACACAAAAATTTCCCTTCCAACGAAATGACTCCAAAACACAGAAAACACGCTTCCAATGAAATCACCCCAGAGCACCAAAAATTCGCTTCCAACGAAATTACCCTAAGGAAAAAAATTTCACTTTCAACGAAATCACCTGAGAACACAAAAAATTCGTGTCCAATGAAATCAACCCAGAACACAAAAAATTCGCATCCAAAGAAATCACTCAGAACACAAAAATTTCCCTTCCAACGAAATGACTCCAAAACACAGAAAACACGCTTCCAATGAAATCACCCCAGAGCACCAAAAATTCGCTTCCAACGAAATTACCCTCAGGAAAAAAATTTCACTTTCAACGAAATCACCTGAGAACACAAAAAATTCGTGTCCAATGAAATCAACCCAGAAAACAAAAAATTCGCATCCAAAGAAATCACTCAGAACACAAAAATTTCCCTTCCAACGAAATGACTCCAAAACACAGAAAACACGCTTCCAATGAAATCACCCCAGAGCACAAAAAATTCGCTTCCAACGAAATCAACCTAGAACACAAAAAATTTGCTTCTATCCAAATCACCTGAGAACAGAAAAAATTCGCTTCCAAAGAAATTACCCCAGAATACAAAAAATTCGCTTCCATCGAAATCCCCGCAGAGCACAAAAAATTGCTTCCAAAGAAATCACCTTAGAACACAAAAAATTCGCTTCCAACAAAATCACCCCAGAACACAAAAAATTTGCTTCCAAAGAAATTACTCCAATGCACAGAAAACACGCTTCCAACAAAATCACCCCATAATTAAAAAAAATTCGCTTTCAAAAAATTGCCCCAGAACACAAAAATTCTCTTCCAACGAAATCAACCCAGAACACAAAATATTCGCTTCCATCAAAATCACCCCAGAACACAAAAAATTCACTTCCACGAAATTACCCCAGAACACAAAAATTCGCTTGCAAAGAAATGTCCTGAGAAGACAAATATTCACTTCCAAAGAAATCACCCCAGAGCACAAAAAATTCACTTCCAACAAAATCAACCCAGAACACAAAATATTCGCTTCCATCAAAATCACCCAATTCGCTTCCATCAAAATCACCCCAGAAAACAAAAAATTCGATTCCAAAGTAATTACCCCAGAACACAAAAATTGCTTCTATTGAAATTACCCCAGAACACAAAAAAATTCGCTTCCAAAGAAATCACCACAGAACACAAAAATTTTGCATCCAACGAAATGACTCCAGAGCACAGAAAACACGCTTCCAACGAAATGACCCCCTACTTCAAAAACTTGCTTCCATCGAAAAAAAAGGAGAAAACAAAAAATTCTCTTCCAACGATATTACCCCAGAAGACAAAAAATTCGCTTCCAACTAAATCTCCTGAGAACACAAATATTTGCTTCCAAAAATATCCCAGAGCACAAAAAATTCGCTTCCAACGAAATCACCCTAGAACGCAAAAATTCCCTTTCAACGAAATCACCCGAGAACACACAAAATTTGCTTCCAACGAAATCAAACCAGAGCACAAAAAATTGGCTTCCAACCAATGACTCCAGAGCATTGAAAACACGCTTCCAACGAAATGACCCCCTACTTCAAAAATTTGCTTCAATCGAAAAAACCAGAGAACACAAAAAATTCGCTTCCAACGAAATCACCCCAGAACACAAAAAATTCGCTTCCAACTAAATGACTCCAGAGCACAGAAAACACAATTCCAACGAAATGACCCCCTACTTCAAAAATTTGCTTCCATCGAAAAAACCGGAGAACACAAAAAATTCGCTTTCAACAAAATTACCCCAGAAGACTAAAAATTCTTTTCTAACAAAATCTCCTGAGAACACAAATATTCGCTTCCAACGAAATCACCCCAGAGCACAAAAAACACGATTCCAGCGAAATGACTCCAGGGCACAGAAAACACGATTCTAATGATATGACCACCAACTTCAAAAATTTGCTTCAATCGAAAAAACCGGAGAACACAAAAAATTCGCTTCCACCGAAATTTACGCAGAACACAAAAAATTGCTTGCAATGAAATCTCCTGAGAACACCAATATTCGCTTCCAACGAAATCTCCCTAGAACACAAAAATTCCCTTTCAACGAAATCACCCGAGAACATAAAAAATTCCCTTTCAACGAAATCACCTTAGAACACAAATAATTCGCTTGCAATGAAATCTCTTAAGAACACAAATATTCGCTTCAAACGAATTCACCCCAGAGCAAAAAGAATTCCCTTCCAACGAAATGACTCCAGAGCACAGAAAACATGCTTCAAAAGAAATGACCCCATACTTCAAAAATTTACTTCCATCCAAAAAACCGGAGAACACAAAAAATTCGCTTGCAACGAAATCTTCTGAGAACACAAATATTCGCTGCCAACGAAATCACCCGAGATCATAAAAAATTTGCTAGCAACGAAATCTCCTGAGAAGAAAATATTCGCTTCCAAGGAAATCACCCCAGAGCACAAAAAATTCGCTTCCAAAGGAATCACCCTTAAACATAAAAAATTCGCTGCCAACGAAATGACTCCAGAACACAGAAGACACGCTTCCAACAAAATGACCCCAAACTTCAAAAATTTGCTTCCATTGAAATCATCCGAGAACATGAAAAATTTGCTTCCAACGAAATTACCCCAGAACCCAAAAAATTCGCTTGCAACAAAATCGTCTGAGAACACATATATTCGCTTCCAACGGAATCACCCCAGAGCACAAAAAAATTTGCTTCCAACCAAATGACTCCAGAGCACAGAAAACACGCTTCCAACGAAATGACCACATACTTCAAAAATTTGCTTCTATCGAAATCACCCCAGAACACAAAAAATTCGCTTCCAACGAAATCTCCTGAGAACACAAATATTCGCTTCCAACGAAATCACCCCAGAACACAAAAAATTCGCTTACAACGAAATCTCCTGAGAACACAAATATTCGCTTCCAACGAAATCACCGCAGAGCACAAAAAATTCGCTTCCAACGAAATGACTCCAGAGCACCGAAAACATGCTTCCAATGAAATGACCCCCTACTTCAAAAATTTGCTTCCATCGAAAAGACCGTAGTACACAAAAAATTCTCTTTTAAAGATATTACCCCAGAAGACAAAAAAATCTTTTCCAAGGAAAACTCCTGAGAACACCAATAATCACTTCCAAAGATATCCTCCCAGATCAGAAAAAAATTACTTCCAATTAAATCACCCTAGAACACAAAAATTCCCTTCCAACGAAATCACCACAGAGCACAAAAAATTCGCTTCCAAAGAAATGACTCCAGGGCACAGAAAACATGATTCCAAAGAAATGACCCGATATTTCAAAAATTCGCTTCCATCGAAATCCCCAGAGAACACAAAAAATTCGCTTCAAACGAAATCACCCCAACACACAAAAAAATTTACTTCCAAAGAAATCAACCCAGAACACGAAAAATTTGCTTCTATCGAAATCACCCGAGAACAGAAAAAAATTCGCTTCCAAGAAAAATACCCCAGAACATAAAAAATTAGCTTCAAACGAAATCACCAGGGAACACAAATATTTGCTTCCAACGACATCACCCAGGAACATAAAAAATTCGCTTCCATCGAAATCACCCGAGAACACAAAAAAATTCGCTTCCAACGAAATTACCCCAGAACACAAGAAATTCACTTCCAATGAAATCACCCCAAAGGACAAAAAATTCGCTTCCAACAAAATGTCCCTATACTTCAAAAATTCGCTTCCATCGAAATCACCCGAGAACACAAAAAAATTCGCTTCCAACAAAATTACCCCAGAACACAAAAAATTCGCTTGCAAAGAAATCTCCTGAGAAGACAAATATTCGCTTCCAAAGAAATCACCGCAGAGCACAAAAAATTCGCTTCCAACGAAATCACCCAAAGCAAAAAAAATTCGTTTTCAACGAAATGAGTCCATACTTGAAAAATTTGCTTCCATCGAAAAAACCGGAGAAAACAAAAATTTGATTCCAATGAAATTACCCCAGAACACAAAATTTCGCTTGCAACTAAATCTCCTGAGAGCACAAATATTCGCTTCCAAAGAAAACATCCCAGATCACAAAAAATTCACTTCCAACGAAATCACCCTAGAACACAAAAAAATCCCTTTCAACGAAATCACCCAAGAACACAAAATATTTGCTTCCAACGAAATCACCACAGAGCACAAAAAATTTGCTTCCAACGAAATGACTCCAGAGCACAGAAAAAACGCTTCCAATGAAATGACCCCAGAACACAAAAAATTTGCCTCCAACGAAATCACCCTAGAACATAAAAAATTCACTTCCATCGAAATCACCACAGAAGACAAAAAATTCGCTTCTAACCAAATCACCCCAGAGCACAAAAAATTCGCTTCGAATGAAATCACCCTAGAACATAAAAAATTCCCTTTCAACGAAATCACCCGAGAACACAAAAAATTCGCTTGCAACAAAATCGTCTGAGAACACATATATTCGCTTCCAACGGAATCACACCACAACACAAAAAATTCGCTTCCAACGAACTGACTCCAGAGCACAGAAAACACGTTTCGAACGAAATGATACCATACTTCAAAAATTTGCTTTCATCGAAATCACTCGAGAATACAAAATATTCTCTTCCAACGAAATTACCCCAGAACACAAAAAAATTCGCTTCCAACGAAGTCACCCCAGAACAAAAAAAATTTGGTTCCAATGAAATGACTGCAGAGCACAGAAAACACGCTTCCAATGAAAGGACCCCAGAAGACAAAAAAAATCACTTCCAAAGAAATCACCATAGAACATAAAAAATTCGCTTTCAACGAAATCACCCGAGAACACATAAAATTCGCTTCCAACGAAATTACCCCAGAACACAAAAAGTTCGCTTGCAACGAAATCTCCTGAGAACACAAATATTCGCTTCAAACGAAATCACCGCGGAGCACAAAAAATTCGCTTCCAATGAAATGACTCCAGAGCACAGAAAAAATGCTTCCAAGGAAATGACCCCCTACTTCAAAAATTTGCATCCATCGAAAAAACCCGAGAACACAAAAAATTCTCTTCCAACCATATTACCCCAGAAGACAAAATATTCTTTTCCAAAGAAATCTCCTGAGAACACAAATATTCTCTTCCAAAGATATCATCCCAGAGCACAAAATTTCGCTCCCAACGAAATCACCCTAGATCAAAAAAAATCCCTTCCAAAGAAATCACCCCAGAGCAGAAAAAATTTGCTTCCACCGAAATGACTCCAAAGCACAGAAAACACGCTTCCAGAAAAATGAATCCAGAACACAAAAATTATTCCAACGAAATCACCCTAGTACATAAAAAATTCACTTCCATGGAAATCACCACAGAAGACAAAAAATTCGTTTCCAATGAAATCACCCCAGAGCACAAAGAATTCGCTTCCAACGAAATGACTCCAGAGCACAGAAAACAAGCTTCAAATGAAATTACCCCAGAACACAAAAAATTCGCTTCCAACGAAATCACCCTAGAACATTAAAAATTCGCTTCCTTCGAAATCACCACAGAAGATAAAAAATTCGCTTCCAACCAAATCAGCCCAGAGCTCAAAAAATTCGCTTTTACGAAATTACCCTAGAACATAAAAAATTCGCTTTCAACGAAATCACTCGAGAACACAAAATATTCGCTTCCAACGAAATCACCCCAGAGCACAAAAAATTCGCTGCCAACGAAATGACTCCAGAGCACAGAAAACACGCTTCCAACGAAATGACCCCATACTTCAAAAATTTGCTTCCATCGAAATCACCCAAGAACACAAAAAATTCGCTTCCAACGAAATTACCCCAGAACACAAAGAATTCGCTTGCAACGAAATCTTCTGAGCACACATATATTCGCTTCCACAGAAATCATCGCAGAGCACCAAAAAATTTGCTTCCAACGAAATCTCCCTAGAACACAAAAAATTCCGTTTCAACGAAATCACCCGAGAACACAAAAAATTCCCTTTCAACGAAATCACCTAAGAACACAAATAATTCGCTTGCAATGAAATCTCCTAAGAACACAAATATTCGCTTCAAACGAATTCACCCCAGAGCAAAAAAAATTCCCTTCCAACGAAATTACTCCAGAGCACAGAGAACATGCTTCAAAAGAAATGACCCCATACTTCAAAAATTTACTTCCATCCAAAAAACCGGAGAACACAAAAAATTCGCTTGCAACGAAATCTTCTGAGAACACAAATATTCGCTGCCAACGAAATCACCCAAGAACACAAAGAATTTGCTAGCAACGAAATCTCCTGAGAAGAAAATATTCGCTTCCAAGGAAATCACCCCAGAGCACAAAAAATTCGCTTCCAAAGGAATCACCCTTAAACATAAAAAATTCGCTGCCAAAGAAATGACTCCAGAGCACAGAAAACACGCTTCCAACAAAATGACCCCAAACTTCAAAAATTTGCTTCCATTGAAATCATCCGAGAACATAAAAAATTTGCTTCCAACGAAATTACCCCTGAACCCAAAAAATTCGCTTGCAACAAAATCGTCTGAGAAAACATATATTCGCTTCCAACGGAATCACACCACAACACAAAAATTCGCTTCCAACGAAATGACTCCAGAGCACAGAAAACACGCTTCCAAAGAAAAGACCCCATACTTCAAAAATTTGCTTCCATCGAAATCACCCGAGAACACAAAAAATTCGCTTCCAAAGAAATCACCCCAGAGCACAAAAAATTCGCTTCCAACCAAATGACTCCAGAGCACAGAAAACACGCTTCCAACGAAATGACCACATACTTCAAAAATTTGCTTCCATCGAAATCACCCCAGAACACAAAAAATTCGCTTCCAACGAAATCTCCTGAGAACACAAACATTCGCTTCCAACGAAATCACCGCAGAGCACAAAAAATTCGCTTCCAACGAAATGACTCCAGAGCACCGAAAACACGCTTCCAATGAAATGACCCCTCTTCTTCAAAAATTTGCTTCCATCGAAAAGACCGTAGTACACAAAAAATTCTCTTTTAAAGATATTACCCCAGAAGACAAGAAAATCTTTTCCAAGGAAATCCCCTTGGAACACCATTATTCACTTCCAAAGATATCATCCCAGATCAGAAAAAAATTGCTTCCAATTAAATCACCCTAGAACACAAAAATTCCCTTTCAACGAAATCACCCGAGAACACAAAAAATTCGCTTCCAACGAAATCACCACAGAACACAAAAAATTCGCTTCCAACGAAATCACCACAGAACACAAAAAATTCGCTTCCAAAGAAAAGACTCCAGGGCACAGAAAACATGATTCCAAAGAAATGACCCCATATTTCAAAAATTTGCTTCCATCGATATCCCCAGAGAACACAAAAAATTCGCTTCCAACGAAATCACCCCAACACACAAAAAATTTACTTCCAAAGAAATCAACCCAGAACACGAAAAATTTGCTTCTATCGAAATCACCCGAGAACAGAAAAAAATTCGCTTCCAAGAAAAATACCCCAGAACATAAAAAATTAGCTTCAAACGAAATCACCAGGGAACAAAAATATTTGCTTCCAACGACATCACCCAGGAACATAAAAAATTCGCTTCCATCGAAATCACCCGAGAACACAAAAAAATTCGCTTCCAACGAAATTACCCCAGAACACAAGAAATTCGCTTCCAATGAAATCACCCCAAAGGACAAAAAATTCGCTTCCAACAAAATGTCCCTATACTTCAAAAATTTGCTTCCATCGAAATTACCTGAGAAGACAAAAAATTCGCTTCCAACGAAATTACCCCAGAACACAAAAAATTCGCTTGCAAAGAAATCTCCTGAGAAGACAAATATTCGCTTCCAAAGAAATCACGGCAGAGCACAAAAAATTCGCTTCCAACGAAATCACCCAAAGCAAAAAAAATTCGTTTTCAACGAAATGAGTCCATACTTGAAAAATTTGCTTCCATCGAAAAAACCGGAGAAAACAAAAATTTGATTCCAATGAAATTACCCCAGAACACAAAATTTCGCTTGCAACTAAATCTCCTGAGAGCACAAATATTCGCTTCCAAAGAAAACATCCCAGATCACAAAAAATTCACTTCCAACGAAATCACCCTAGAACACAAAAAAATCCCTTTCAACGAAATCACCCAAGAACACAAAATATTTACTTCCAACGAAATCACCACAGAGCACAAAAAATTCGCTTCCAACGAAATGACTCCAGAGCACAGAAAAAACGCTTCCAATGAAATGACCCCAGAACACAAAAAATTTGCCTCCAACGAAATCACCCTAGAACATAAAAAATTCACTTCCATCGAAATCACCACAGAAGACAAAAAATTCGCTTCTAACCAAATCACCCCAGAGCACAAAAAATTCGCTTCGAATGAAATCACCCTAGAACATAAAAAATTCCCTTTCAACGAAATCACCCGAGAACACAAAAAATTCGCTTGCAACAAAATCGTCTGAGAACACATATATTCGCTTCCAACGGAATCACACCACAACACAAAAAATTCGCTTCCAACGAACTGACTCCAGAGCACAGAAAACACGTTTCGAACGAAATGATACCATACTTCAAAAATTTGCTTTCATCGAAATCACTCGAGAATACAAAATATTCTCTTCCAACGAAATTACCCCAGAACACAAAAAAATTCGCTTCCAACGAAATCACCCCAGAACAAAAAAAATTTGGTTCCAATGAAATGACTGCAGAGCACAGAAAACACGCTTCCAATGAAAGGACCCCAGAAGACAAAAAAAATCACTTCCAAAGAAATCACCATAGAACATAAAAAATTCGCTTTCAACGAAATCACCCGAGAACACATAAAATTCGCTTCCAACGAAATTACCCCAGAACACAAAATTTCGCTTGCAACTAAATCTCCTGAGAACACAAATATTCGCATCCAAAGAAAACATCCCAGATCACAAAAAATTCGCTTCCAACGAAATCACCCTAGAACACAAAAAATTCCCTTTCAACGAAATCACCCAAGAACACAAAATATTTGCTTCCAACGAAATCACCACAGAGCACAAAAAATTCACTTCCAACGAAATGACTCCAGAGCACAGAAAAAACGCTTCCAATGAAATGACCCCAGAACACAAAAAATTTGCCTCCAACGAAATCACCCTAGAACATAAAAAATTCACTTCCATCGAAATCACCACAGAAGACAAAAAATTCGCTTCTAACCAAATCACCCCAGAGCACAAAAAATTCGCTTCGAATGAAATCACCCTAGAACATAAAAAATTCCCTTTCAACGAAATGACCCGAGAACACAAAAATTCAAGTCCAACGAAATTACCACAGAACAGAAAAAACTTGCTCCCATCGAAATCACCCCAGAACACAAAAAATTCGCTTCCAACGAAATCACGCTAGAACACAAAAAAATTAGCTTTTAAGGAAATCACCTGAGAAAACAAAAAATTCGCATCCAACGAAATCACACCAGAGCACAAAAAATTCACTTCCAACGAACTGACTCCAGAGCACAGAAAACACGTTTCGAACGAAATGATACCATACTTCAAAAATTTGCTTCCATCGAAATCACCCGAGAATACAAAATATTCTCTTCCAACGTAATTACCCCAGAACACAAAAAAATTCGCTTCCAAAGAAATCAACCCAGAACACAAAAAATTCACTTCCAACGAAATCCCCCCAGAACACAAAAAATTTGGTTCCAATGAAATGACTGCAGAGCACAGAAAACACGCTTCCAATGAAAGGACCCCAGAAGAAAAAAAAATCACTTCCAAAGAAATCACCATAGAACATAAAAAATTCGCTTTCAACAAAATCACCCGAGAACACAAAAAATTCGCTTCCAACGAAATTACCCCAGAACACAAAAAGTTCGCTTGCAACGAAATCTCCTGAGAACACAAATATTCGCTTCAAACGAAATCACCGCGGAGCACAAAAAAATCGCTTCCAATGAAATGACTCCAGAGCACAGAAAACATGCTTCCAACGAAATGACCCCCTACTTCAAGAGTTTGCATCCATCGAAAAAACCCGAGAACACAAAAAATTCGCTTCCAACCATATTACCCCAGAAGACAAAATATTCTTTTCCAACAAAATCTCCTGAGAACACAAATATTCTCTTCCAAAGATATCATCCCAGAGCACAAAATTTCGCTCCCAACGAAATCACCGTAGAACAAAAAAAACCCTTCCAAAGAAATCACCCCAGAGCAGAAAAAATTTGCTTCCACCAAAATGACTCCGAAGCACAGAAAACACGCTTCCAAAAAAATGAATCCAGAACACAAAAATTATTCCAACGAAATCACCCTAGTACATAAAAAATTCGCTTCCATGGAAATCACCACAGAAGACAAAAAATTCGTTTCCAATGAAATCTCCCCAGTGCACAAAGAATTCGCTTCCAACGAAATGACTCCAGAGCACAGAAAACAAGCTTCAAATGAAATTACCCCAGAACACAAAAAATTCGCTTCCAACGAAATCACCCTAGAACATTAAAAATTCGCTTCCTTCAAAATCACCACAGAAGATAAAAAAATTCGATTCCAACCAAATCACCCCAGAGCTCAAAAAATTCACTTTTACGAAATTACCCTAGAACATAAAAAATTCGCTTTCAACGAAATCACCCGCGAACACAAAATATTCGCTTCCTACGAAATCACCCGAGAGCACAAAAAATTCGCTGCCAACGAAATACTCCAGAGCACAGAAAACACGCTTCCAACGAAATGACCCCATACTTCAAAAATTTGCTTCCATCGAAATCACCCCAGAACACAAAGAATTCGCTTGCAACGAAATCTTCTGAGCACACATATATTCGCTTCCACAGAAATCATCGCAGAGCACCAAAAAATTCGCTTCCAACGAAATCTCCCTAGAACACAAAAAATTCCCTTTCAACGAAATCACCCGAGAACACAAAAAATTCCCTTTCAACGAAATCACCTAAGAACACAAATAATTCGCTTGCAATGAAATCTCCTAAGAACACAAATATTCGCTTCAAACAAATTCACCCCAGAGCAAAAAAAATTCCCTTCCAACGAAATGACTCCAGAGCACAGAAAACATGCTTCAAAAGAAATGACCCCATACTTCAAAAATTTACTTCCATCCAAAAAACCGGAGAACACAAAAAATTCGCTTGCAACGAAATCTTCTGAGAACACAAATATTCGCTGCCAAAGGAATCACCCGAGAACACAAAAAATTTGCTAGCAATGAAATCTCCTGAGAAGAAAATATTCGCTTCCAAGGAAATCACCGCAGAGCACAAAAAATTCGCTTTCATCGAAATGACTCCAGAGCACAGAAAACATGCTTCCAACGCAATGACCACATACTTCAAAAAATTTGCTTCCATCGAAATCACCCCAGAACACAAAAAATTCACTTCCAACGAAATCTCCTGAGAACACAAATATTCGCTTACAAAGAAATCGCCGCAGAGCACAAAAAATTCGATTCCAAAGAAATGCCTCCAGAGCACAGAAAACACGCTTCCAATGAAATGACCCCCTACTTCAAAAATTTGCTTCCATCGAAAAGACCGTAACACAAAAAATTCTCTTTTAAAGATATTACCCCAGAAGACAAAAAAAATCTTTTCCCAGGAAATCTCCTGAGAACACCAATATTCACTTCCAAAGATATCATCCCAGATTAGAAAAAAATTGCTTCCAATTAAATCACCCTAGAACACAAAAATTCCCTTTCAACGAAATCACCTGAGAACACAAAAAATTCGCTTCCAACGAAATCACCACAGAGCATAAAAATTCGCTTCCAAAGAAATGACTCCAGAGCACAGAAAACATAATTCCAATGAAATGACCCCATATTTCAAAAATTCGCTTCCATCGAAATCCCCAGAGAACACAAATTTCGCTTCCAACGAAATCACCGCAGAGCACAAAAAAATCGCTTCCAACGAAATGACTCCAGAGCACAGAAAACAAGCTTCAAATGAAATTACCCTAGAACATTAAAAATTCGCTTCCATCGAAATCACCACAGAAGACAAAAAATTCACTTCCAACCAAATCACCCCAGAGCTCAAAAAATTCGCTTTTACGAAATTACCCTAGAACATAAAAAATTCGCTTTCAACGAAATCACCCGAGAACACAAAATATTCGCTTCCAAAGAAATCACCGCAGAGCCCAAAAAATTCGCTGCCAACGAAATGACTCCAGAGTACAGAAAACACGCTTCCAACGAAATGATCCCATACTTCAAAAATTTGCTTCCATCGAAATTACCCAAGAACACCAAAAATTCGCTTCCAACGAAATTACCCCAGAACACAAAAAATTCGCTTGCAAAGAAATCTCCTGAGAAGACAAATATTCGCTTCCAAAGAAATTACCCCAGAACACAAAAATTCGCCTCCAAGGAAATCACCCCAGAACACAAAAAATTTGCTTCCAAAGAAATGACTCCAGAGCACAGAAAACACGCTTCCAATGAAATCACCCCATACTTCAGAAAAATTCACTTCCAACTAAATTGCCCCAGAACACAAAAAATTCGCTTCCAACGAAATCAACCCAGAACACAAAAAATTTGCTTCCATCGAAATCACCCGAGAACAGAAAAAGTTCGCTTCTAACGAAATCACCCGGGAACACAAATATTAGCTTCCAATGAAATCACCCTAAAACCAAACAATTCTTTTCCAACGAAATCTCCTGAGAACACAAATATTCGCTTCCAAAGAAATCACCCCAGAGCACCAAAAATTCGCTTCCAACGAAATAATCCCTAAGGAAAAAAATTTCACTTTCAACGAATTCACCTGAGAACACAAAAAATTCGTGTCCAATGAAATCAACCCAGAACACAAAAAATTCGCATCCAAAGAAATCACTCAGAACACAAAAATTTCCCTTCCAACGAAATGACTCCAAAACACAGAAAACACGCTTCCAATGAAATCACCCCAGAGCACAAAAAATTCGCTTCCAACAAAATCAACCTAGAACACAAAAAATTTGCTTCTATCCAAATCACCTGAGAACAGAAAAAATTTGCTTCCAAAGAAATTAACCCAGAATACAAAAAATTCGCTTCCATCGAAATCCCCGCAGAGCACAAAAAAAATGCTTAGAAAGAAATCACCCTAGAACACAAAAAATTCGCTTCCAACAAAATCACCCCAGAACACAAAAAAATTGCTTCCAAAGAAATGACTCCAATGCACAGAAAACACGTTTCCAACGAAATCACCCCGTAATTCAAAAAAATTCGCTTTCAAAAAATTGCCCCAGAACACAAAAAATTCTCTTCCAACGAAATCAACCCAGAACACAAAATATTCGCTTCCATCAAAATCACCCCAGAACACAAAAAATTCACTTCCACGAAATAACCCCAGAACACAAAAAAATTCGCTTGCAAAGAAATGTCCTGAGAAGACAAATATTCGCTTCCAAAGAAATCACCCCAGAGCACAAAAAATTCGCTTCCAACAAAATCACACCAAGCACAAAAAATTCGCTTTCAACGAAATGAGCCCATACTTCAAAAATTTGCTTCCATCGAAATCACCTAAGAACACAAAAAATTCGCTTCCAACGAAATCACCCCAGAACACAAAAAATTTGATTCCAAAGAAATGACTCCAGAGCACAGAAAACACGCTTTTAATGAAATCACCCCATACTTCAAAAAAAATTCACTTCCAACTAAATTGCCCCAGAACACAAAAAATTCGCTTCCAACGAAATCAACCCAGAACACTAAAAATTTGCTTCCATCGAAATCACCCGAGAACAGAAAAAATTCGTTTCTAACGAAATTACCCGGGAACACAAATATTAGCTTCCAATGAAATCACCCTAAAGCACAAAAAATTCGCTTCCAACGAAATCTCCTGAGAACACAAATATTCCCTTCCAAAGAAATCAACCCAGAGCACAAAAAATTCGCTTCCAACGAATTTACGAAAGGCAAAAAAAAAAAAAAATTCACTTTCAACGAAATCACCTGAGAACACAAAAAATTCGTGTCCAAACAAATCAACCCAGAACACAAAAAATTCGCATCCAAAGAAATCACACAGAACATAAAAATTTCCCTTCCAACGAAATGACTCCAAAACACAGAAAACATGCTTCCAATGAAATCACCCAAGAGCACAAAAAATTCGCTTCCAACAAAATCAACCCAGAACACAAAAAATGAGCTTCTATCCAAATCACCCGAGAACAGAAAAAATATGCTTCCAAAGAAATTACCCCAGAATAGATAAATTTACTTCCACCCAAATCAAGCCTGAGCACAAAAAATTCCCTTCCAAAAAAATCACCCGAGAACACAAATATTGGCTTCCAACGAAATTACCCCAGAACGGAAAATTTTTCCTTCCATTGAAATCACCCAGAACACAAAAAAATTCGCTTCCAAAGAAATTCCCGCAGAGCACAAAAAAATTGCTTCCAAAGAAATCACCCTAGAACACAAAAAATTGGCTTCCAACAAAATCACCCCAGAACACAAAAAATTTGCTTCCAAGGAAATGACTCCAATGTACAGAAAACATGCTTCCAACGAAATCACCCCAAAACACAAAAAATTTGCTTCCAACGTACTTACCCCAGAACACAAAAAATTCGCTTCCAACGACATCTACCCAGAACACAAGAAATTCGGGACCACCGAAATCACCAAGAACACAAAAAAATTCGCTTCCAATGAAATTACCCATACTTCAAAAATTTGCTTCCATCGAAATCACCTTAAAACACAAAAAATTAGCTTCCAACTAAAATACCCCACAACACAAGAAATTCGCTTCCAACGAAATCACACCAAAGCACAAAAAATTCGCTTCCAACGAAATTACAACAGAACACAAAAAATTCGCTTCCAAAGAAATCACCCCAGAACACAAAAAATTCGCTTCCAAAGAAACGACTCCAGAGCACAGAAAACACGCTACAAACGAAATGACCCCATACTTCAAAAATTTGCTTCGATCAAAAAAACCGGAGAACACAAAAAATTCTCTTCCAACGATATTACCCCAGAATACAAAAAATTCTTTTCCAACGAAATCTCCTGAGAACACAAATATTTGCTTCCAAAAATATCATCCCAGAGCACAAAATATTTGCTTCCAACGAAATCACCCTAGAACGCAAAAATTCCCTTTCAACGAAATCACGCGAGAACACAAAAAATTCGCTTCCAACGAAATCACCCCAGAGCACAAAAAATTCGCTTCCAACGAAGTGACTCCAGAGCACAGAAAACATGCTTCCAACGAAATGACCCCGTATTGCAAAAATTTGCTTCCATCGAAAAAACCGGAGAACAGAAAAAATTCTCTTCCAACGATATTACCCCAGAAGACAAAAAATTCGCTTCCAATGAAATCACCTGGGAACACAAATATTCGATTTCAATGAAATCACCAGAGAACACAAAAAATTTGCTTCCATAGAAATCACCCCAGAGCACAAAAAATTGGCTTCCAACAAATGACTCCAGAGCAATGAAAACATGCTTCCAACGAAAGACCCCCTACTTCAAAAATTTGCTTCAATTGAAAAAACCAGAGAACACAAAATATTTGCTTCCAACAAAATCACCCCAGAGCACAAAAAATTTGCTTCCAAAGAAATGACTCCAGAGCACAGAAAACACGCTTCCAACTAAAGCCCTCCTGAGCACAAAAAATTTGCTTCCAACAAAATCACCCTAGAACATAAAAAATTCGCTTTCAACGAAATCACCTGAGAACACAAAAAATTCGCTTCCAAAGAAATGACTCCAGAGCACAGAAAACATGCTTCCAATGAAATGACCCCAGAGAACAAAAATTTCGCTTCCATCGAAATCACCACAAAACACAAAAATTCACATCCAATAAAAAGACTCCAGAGCACAGAAAACACGCTTCCAACGAAATGACCCCCTATTTCAAAAATTTGCTTCATTCGAAAAAACCGGAGACACAAAGAATTCGCCTCCAACGAAATCACCCCAGAACACAAAAAATTTGCTTCCAAAAAATTACTCTAGAGAACAGAAAACACCCTACCAACGAAAGAACCCCATACTTCAAAAAAATTCGCTTCCAACAAAATCACCCCAGAACAAAATCTTTTTCTTTCAACTAAATCACCCCAGAGCACAAAAAATTTGATTACAACAAAATTACCCCAGAACACAAGAAATACTCTTCCAAGAAAATCACCCCAGAGCACAAAAAATTCGTTTCCAACGAAATCACCCTGGAACACAAAAAATTGGCTTTCAACAAAATCACCCGAGAACACAAAAAATTTGCTTCCAATGAAATTACCCCAGAACACAAAAAATTCGCTTCCAACGAAATCAACCCAGAGCACAAAAAATTTGCTTCCAACGAAATGACTCCATAGCTAGAAAACACGATTTGAACGAAATGATCCCCTACTTCAAACATTTGCTTCCATTAAATCACCCGAGAACACAAAAAATTCGCTTCCAACGAAATCACCCCAGAACGTAAAACATTCGCTTCCAACGAAATGACTCCTGAGCACAGAAAACACGCTTCTAACGAAATCACCCCATACTTAAAAATATTCTCGTCCAACGAAATTATCCCAGAGCAGAAAACATTTGCTTCCAACGAAATCACCCCAAAGCACAAAAAATTCGCTTCCAACGAAATCACCCTAAAGCACAAAAAATTCGATATCAACAAAATCATCCTAGAACACAAAAAATTCCCTTTCAACGAAATTACACCAGGAGAGAAAAAATTTGCTTCTATCGTAGTCACCACAGGGCACGAAATATTCGTTCCCAATGTAATCACACCAGAACACAAAAAATTCGCTTCCAACGAAATCATGCTAGAACACAAAAAAATATCTTTTTCAACGAAATCACCCGAGAACACAAAAAATTCGCTTCCAAAGAAATCACACCAGAGCACAAAAAATTCGCTTGCAATGAAATCTCCTGAGAACATAAATGTTCGCTTCCAACGAAAGGACTCCAGAGCACAGAAAACACGCTTCCAACGAAATCACCACAAAACACAAAACATTCTCTTCCAACGTAATTACATCAGAACACAAACATTCGCTTCCAAAGTTATAATCCCAGAGCACAAAAAATTCGCTTCCAACGAAATTACCCCAGAACACAAAAAATTCGTTTCAACGAAATCTCCTGAGAACACAAATATTCGCTTCCAAAGAAATCATCCCAGAGCACAAAAAAAATTCGCTTCCTACGAAATCAACCAAGAACACATAAAATTCCCTTTCAACGAAATCATCCGATAACACAAAAAATTCATATCCAGCGAAATTATCACAGAACAGAAAAAATACTCTTCCATCGAAAATTAGCTTTCAATGAAATCACCCCAGAGCACAAAAAATTCCCTTCGAACGAAATGACTCCAGAGCACATAAAACACGTTTCCAACGAAATGACACCCTACTTAAAAAATTTGCTTCCATCGAAAAACCGAATATAAAAAATTTGCTTCCCACGAAATTACCCCAGAACACAAAAAATTCGCTTGCAACGAAATCTTCTGAGAACACATATATTTGCTTCCAACGAAATCACCCCAGAGCACAAAAAATTCCCTTCGAACGAAATGACTCCAGAGCACAGAAAACACGCTTCCAACGAAATGACCCCCTAACTCCAAAATTTGCTTCCATCGAAAAAACCGGAGAACATAAAAAATTTGCTTCCAACGAAATGACTCCAGAGCACAGAAAACACGCTTCCAATGAAATGAACCTGAAAACAAAAATTTCGCTTCCAACGAAATCACCCTAGAACATAAAAAATTCGCTTCCATCGAAATCACCGCAAAACACAAAAATTCACCTCCAACGAAAAGACTCCAAAGCACAGAAAACATGCTTCCAACGAAATGACCCCCTACTTGAAAAATTTTCTTCCATCGAAAAAACCAGCTAACACAAAAAATTAGCTTCCAATGAAATTACCCCAAAACACAAAAAAATAGCTTGCAACGAAATCTCCTGAGAAAACAAATATTCGCTTCCGACGAAAACCGAAGAACACAAAAAATTCGCATCCAAAAAAATTAACCCAGAATAGAAAAAAATTACTTCCAACCGAATCAACCCAGAGCACAAAAAATTCCCTTCCAACAAAATCCCCCAAGAACACAAATATTTGCTAACACCGAAATTACCCCAGAACAGAAAAAATTTGCTTCCATCGAAATCACCCCAGAACACAAAAATTTCGCTTCCATCGAAATCACCCCAGAACACAAAACTTTGCTTCCAAAGAAATCACCCCAGAACACAAAAATTCGCTTCCAACAAAATCACCCCAGAACACAAAAAATTTGCTCCCAAAGAAATCACCGCAGAACACAAAAATTTCGCTTCCAAAGAAATGACTCCAGAACACAGAAAAAACGCTACCAACAAAATCACTTGAGAAAACAAAAAATTCGCTTCCAACGAAATCATCCTAGAACACAAAAAATTCGCATCCAACGAAATGACTCCAGAGAACAGAAAACACACTTCCAATGAAATGACCCCAGAAAACAAATATTTCGCTTCCATCGAAATCACTGCAAACCACAAAAATTCACATCGAACGAAAAGACTCCAGAACAAAGAAAAAATGCTACCAACGAAATCACCTGAGAACACAAAAAATTCGCTTCCAAAGAAATCATCCTAGAACACAAAAAATTCACATCCAACGAAATGACTCCAGATCACAGAAAACACGCTTCCAGTGAAATGACCCTAGAAAACAAAAATTTCGCTTCCATCGAAATCACCGCAAAACACTAAAATTCACGTCCAACGAAAAGACTCCAGAGCACGTAAAAAAACACGCTTCCAACGAAATGACCCCCTATTTCAAAAATTTGCTTCATTCGAAAAAACCGGAGACACAAAGAATTCGCCTTCCACGAAATCACCCCAGAACACAAAAAATTCGCTTCCAACGATATTACCCCAGAAGAAAAAAAATTTGCTTCCAACGAAATCTCCTAAGAACACAAATATTCGCTTCCAAAGAAATCACCCTTAGCACAAAAAATTTGCTTCCAAAGAAATCACCCCAGAGTACAAAAATTCCCTTCCAACAAAATCACCCAAGAACACAAATATTGGCTTCCTTTGAAATCACCCCAGAACACAAAAATTTCTCTTGCAACGAAATGACTCCAGAGCACAGAAAACACGCTTGCAACGAAATGACCCCCTACTTCAAAAATTTCCTTTAATCAAAAAAACCGGAGAACACAAAAAATTCTCTTCCAACGATATTACCCCAGAAGACAAAAAATTCTTTTCCAATGAAATCTCCTGAAAACACAAATATTCGTTTCCAAAGATATCATCCCAGAGCACAAAAAAATTCGCTTCCAACAAAATCACCCGATGACACAAAAAAATTCAAGTCCAACGAAATTATCACAGAACAGAAAAATTTGCTTTCATCGAAATCACCCCATAATACAAAAAATTTGCTTCCAACCAAATCATGCTAGAACACAAAAAATTAGCTTTTTCAACGAAATCACCCGAGAACACAAAAAATTCACTTGCAATGAAATCACCCGAGAGCACAAAAAATTCCCTTGAAAGGAAATGACTCCAGAGCACAGAAAACACGCTTCCAACGAAATGACCCCCTACTTCAAAAATTTGTTTTCATCGAAATCACCTGAGAACACAAAAAATTCACTTCCAACGAAATCACCTCAGAACACAAAAAATTCGCTTGCAACGAAATCTCCTGAGAACACAAATACTCGCTTCCAGCGAAATCACACCAAAGCACAAAAAATTCGCATCCAACGAAGTGACTCCAGAGCACAGAAAACACGCTTGCAACGAAATGACCCCCTACTTCAAAAATTTGCTTCCAGCGAATAAACCGGAGAACACAAAAAATTCTCTTCCAACGAGATTACCCCAGAAGACAAAAAATTCTTTTCCAATGAAATCTCCTGAGAACACAAATATTCGCTTCCAAAGAAATCATCCCAGAGTACAAAAAAATTCGCTTCCAACGAAAGCACCCGATAACACAAAAAATTCACGTCCAACGAAATTATCACAGAACAGAAAAAAATTTGCTTCCATCGAAATCACCCCAGAATAAAAAAAATTTGCTTCCAACGAAATCACGCTAGAACACAAAAAATTAGCTTTTTCAATGAAATCACCCGAAAACACAAAATTTCCTTTCAAAGAAATCACGTGAGAACACAAAAAATTCGCTTCCAATGAAATCACCCCAGAACACAAAAAATTCGCTTGCAATGAAATCTCCTGAGAACAAAAAAATTCGCTTCCAACGAAATCGTCCCAGAGCACAAAAAATTCGCTTCCAACGAAATTACCCTAGAACACAAAAATTTTCTTTCAATGAAATCACCCAAGAACACAAAAAATTCGCTTCCAATGAAAACACCATAGAACAAAAAAAAAATAGCTTCCATCGAAATCACCACAGAAGACAAAAAATTCTCTTCCAATGATATTACCCCAGAAGACAAAAACTTCTTTTCAAACGAAATCTCGTGAGAACACAAATATTCGCTTCCAAAGATATCATCCCAGAGCACAAAAAATTCCCTTCAAACGAAATCACCCAAGAGCACGAAAAATTCGCTTCCAAAGAAATGACTCCAGAGCACAGAAAATACGCTTCCAATGATATGACCCCATACTTCAAAAATTTGCTTCCATCGAAATCACCCCTGAACACAAAAAATTAGCTGCCAACGAAATCACCCTAGAACACAAAACATTCCCTTTCAACGAAATCACCCGAGAACACAAAAAAATCGCTTCCAACGAAATGACTCCAGAGCACAGAAAATTCGCTTCCAAAGAATTCACCCTAGAACACAAAAAATTTCCTTTCAACAAAATCACCTGAGAACACAAAAAAGTCACGTCCAACGAAATTACCACAGAACAGAAAAAATTTGCATCCATCGAAATCACCCGAGAACACAAAAAATTCTCTTCCAAAGAAATTACGCTAGAACCCAAAAAATTAGCGTTCAATGAAATCACCCCTGAGCACAAAAAATTCTCTTCCAACGAAATGACTCCAGAGCACATAAAACACGAATCCAACGAAATGACCCCCTACTTAAAAAATTTGCTTCCATCGAAAAACCGGAGAACATAAAAAATTCGCTTTCAAATAAATTACCCCAGAACACAAAAAATTCGCTTGCAACGAAATTTTCTGAGAACACATATATTCGCTTCCAACGAAATCACCCCAGAACAAAAAAATTCGCTTGCAACGAAAATTTCTGAGAACACAAATATTCGCTTCCAACGAAATTACCCCAGAACACAAAAAATTCGCTTGCAACGAAATTTTCTGAGAACACAAAAATTTGCTTCCGACGAAATCACACCAGAACACAAAAAATTCGTTTCCAACGAAATTACTCCAGAGCACAGAAAACATGCTTTCAACAAAATGATCTCATACTTCAAAAATTTGCTTCCATCGAAATCACCAGAGAACACAAAAAAATCGCTTCCAACGAAATGACTCCAGAGCACAGAAAACACGCTTCAAACGAAATGACCCCCTACTTAAAAAATTCGCTTCCATCGAAAAAACCGGAGAACACAAAAATACGCTTCCAACGAAATTACCCCAGAACACAAAAAATTCGCTTGCAACGAAATCTCCTGAGAACACAAATATTCGCTTCCAAAGAAATCACCCCAGAGCACAAAAAATTCGCTTTCAACGAAATCTTCTGAGGACACATATATTCGCTTCCAACGAAAGCACCCGATAACACAAAAAATTCACGTCCAACGAAATTATCACAGAACAGAAAAAAATTTGCTTCCATCGAAATCACCCCAGAATAAAAAAAAATTTGCTTGCAACGAACTCACGCTACAACACAAAAAATTAGCTTTTTCAAATAAATCACCCGAAAACACAAAATTTCCTTTCAAAGAAATCACCCGAGAACACAAAAAATTCGCTTCCAATGAAATCACCCCAGAACACAAAAAATTCGCTTGCAATGAAATCTCCTGAGAACACAAATATACGCTTCCAACGAAATCGTCCCAGAGCACAAAAAATTCGCTTCCAATGAAATCACCCTAGAACGCAAAAATCCCCTTTCAATGAAATCACCCGAGAACACAAAAAAATTGCTTCCTACGAAATCACTCCAGAGCACAAAATATTCCCTTCCAACGAAAGGACTCCAGAGCACAGAAAACACGATTCCAACGAAATGTCCCCCATTTCATATATTTGCTTCCATCGAAATCACCCGAGAACACAAAAAATTCGCTTCCAACGAAATTACCCCCGAAGACAAAAATTTCTTTTCCAATGAAACCTCCTGAGAACACAAATATTCGCTTCCAACGAACTCACCCCAGAGCACAAAAAATTCGCTTCCAAAGAAATCACCCTAGAATAAAAAAATTCGCTTTCAACGATATCACCTGAGAACACAAAAAATTCGCTTCCAAAGAAATTACCCCAGAACACAAAAAATTCGCCTGCAACGAAATCGTCTGAGAACACATATAATCGCTTCCAACGAAATCACCCCAGAACACAAAAAATTCGCTTCCAATGAAATGACTCCAGAGCACAGAAAACACGCTTCCAATGAAATGACCCCCTATTTCAATAATTTGCTTCCATTGAAAAAACCGGAGAACACAAAAAATTTGCTTCCAACGAATTTAACCCAGAACACAAAAAATAGGCTTCAAATGAAATGACTCCAGAGCAAAGAAAACGAGCTTCCAACGAAATGATCCCATACTTCAAAAATTTGCTTCCATTGAAATCACCCGAGAACACAAAAAATTCCCTTCCAACGAAAGGACTCCAGAGCACAGAAAACACGATTCCAACGAAATGACCCCCTATTTCAAATATGTGTTTCCATCGAAATCACCCGAGAACACAAAAAATTTGCTTCCAACGAAATTACCCCAGAACACAAAAAATTCGCTTGCAATGAAATCTCCTGAGAACACAAATATTCGCTTCCAGCGAAATCACACCAAAGCACAAAAAATTCGCATCCAAAGAAATGACTCCAGAGCACAGAAAACACGCTTGCAACGAAATGACCCCCTAATTCAAAAATTTGCTTCCATCGAATAAACCAGAGAACACAAAAAATTCGCTTCCAAATATATTACCCCAGAACAAAAAAATTCATTTTCAACGAAATCTCCTGAGAACACAAATATTCGCTTTCAAAGATATCATCCCAGAGCACAAAAAATTCGCTTCCAACGAAATCACCCTAGAATACAAAAGATTCCCTTTCAACGAAATCACCTGAGAACACAAACACTTCGTTTCCAACGAAATTATCCGAGAGCACAAAAAATTCGCTTCCAATGAAATGGCTCCAGAGCACAGAAAAAACGCTTCCAAAGAAATGACCCCCTACATCAAAATTTGCTTCCATCGAAAAAACCGGAGAACACAAAAAAGTCGCTTGCAATGAAATTGCCCCAGAAAAAAAAATTCGCTCGTAACGAAATCTTCTGAGAACACAAATATTCGCTTCCAACGAAATCACCCTAGAACACAAAAAATTCGCTTACAATGAAATCACTCGAGAACACAAAAAATTCGCGGCCAACGAAATTACCCCACAATAGAGAAAATTTACTTCCAACCATATCAACCCAGAGCACAAAAAATTCACTTCCAATAAAATCACCCGAGTACGCAAATATTTGCTAACAACGAAATTACCCCAGAACAGAAAAAATTTGCTTCCATCGAAATCACCCCAGAACACAAAAATTTCACTTCCAACGAAATCACCCCAGAACACAAAAAATTCTCTTCCAACGATATTACCCCAGAGCACAAAAAATTCGCTTTCAATGAAATGACACCTTAACACAGAAAACACACTTCAAAAAGTCACCCAGGAACACAAAAAATTCGCTTCCAATGAAACAACTCCAGAGCACAAAATATTCTCTACCAACGAAATGACTCCAGAGCACAGAAAACACGCTTCCAAGGAAATAACCCCAGAACACAAAAAATTCGCTGCCAACAAAATCACCCTACAACACAAAAAATTCGCTCTCAAAGAAATCACCCGTGAACACAAAAAATTTGCTTCCAACGTAATTACCACAGAACACAAAAAATTCGCTTCCAACAAAATCACCCGGAACACAAATATTCGCTTCCAACAAAATGACTTCAGAACACAGAAAACAAGCTACTAACGAAATCACCCCATACTTCAAAATCACTTCCAACGAAATTACCCCAGAACAGAAAAAAATTGCTTCCAACGAAATCAACCCAGAGCACAAAAAATTCCCTTCCAACGAAATTACCCCAGAACACAAAAAATTCGCTTCCAACAAAATCACCCCAGAGCACAAAATATTTGCTTCCAACGAAATGACTCCAGAGCACAGAAAACACGCTTCCAACTAAAGCCCTCCTGAGCACAAAAAATTCGCTTCCAACAAAATCACCCTAGAACATAAAAAATTCGCTTTCAAATAAATCACCCGAGAACACAAAAAATTCGCTTCCAACGAACTCACTCCAGAGCACAGAAAACACGTTTCGAACGAAATGATACCATACTTCAAAAATTTGCTTTCATCGAAATCACTCGAGAATACAAAATATTCTCTTCCAACGAAATTACCCCAGAACACAAAAAATTCGCTTGCAACGAAATCTTCTGAGCACACATATATTCGCTTCCACAGAAATCATCGCGGAGCACAAAAAAATTCGCTTCCAACGAAATCTCCCTAGAACACAAAAATTCCCTTTCAACGAAATCACCAGAGAACATAAAAAATTCCCTTTCAACGAAATCACCTTAGAACACAAATAATTCGCTTGCAATGAAATCTCTTAAGAACACAAATATTCGCTTCAAACGAATTCACCCCAGAGCAAAAAGAATTCCCTTCCAACGAAATGACTCCAGAGCACAGAAAACATGCTTCAAAAGAAATGACCACATACTTCAAAAATTTACTTCCATCCAAAAAACCGGAGAACACAAAAAATTCGCTTGCAACGAAATCTTCTGAGAACACAAATATTCGCTGCCAACGAAATCACCCGAGATCATAAAAAATTTGCTAGCAACGAAATCTCCTGAGAAGAAAATATTCGCTTCCAAGGAAATCACCCCAGAGCACAAAAAATTTGCTTCCAAAGGAATCACCCTTAAACATAAAAAATTCGCTGCCAACGAAATGACTCCAGAACACAGAAGACACGCTTCCAACAAAATGACCCCAAACTTCAAAAATTTGCTTCCATTGAAATCATCCGAGAACATGAAAAATTTGCTTCCAACGAAATTACCCCAGAACCCAAAAAATTCGCTTGCAACAAAATCGTCTGAGAACACATATATTCGCTTCCAACGGAATCACCCCAGAGCACAAAAAAATTTGCTTCCAACCAAATGACTCCAGAGCACAGAAAACACGCTTCCAACGAAATGACCACATACTTCAAAAATTTGCTTCTATCGAAATCACCCCAGAACACAAAAAATTCGCTTCCAACGAAATCTCCTGAGAACACAAATATTCGCTTCCAACGAAATCACCCCAGAACACAAAAAATTCGCTTACAACGAAATCTCCTGAGAACACAAATATTCGCTTCCAACGAAATCACCGCAGAGCACAAAAAATTCGCTTCCAACGAAATGACTCCAGAGCACCGAAAACATGCTTCCAATGAAATGACCCCCTACTTCAAAAATTTGCTTCCATCGAAAAGACCGTAGTACACAAAAAATTCTCTTTTAAAGATATTACCCCAGAAGACAAAAAAATCTTTTCCAAGGAAATCTCCTGAGAACACCAATAATCACTTCCAAAGATATCCTCCCAGATCAGAAAAAAATTACTTCCAATTAAATCACCCTAGAACACAAAAATTCCCTTCCAACGAAATCACCACAGAGCACAAAAAATTTGCTTCCAAAGAAATGACTCCAGGGCACAGAAAACATGATTCCAAAGAAATGACCCGATATTTCAAAAATTCGCTTCCATCGAAATCCCCAGAGAACACAAAAAATTCGCTTCAAACGAAATCACCCCAACACACAAAAAAATTTACTTCCAAAGAAATCAACCCAGAACACGAAAAATTTGCTTCTATCGAAATCGCCCGAGAACAGAAAAAAATTCGCTTCCAAGAAAAATACCCCAGAACATAAAAAATTAGCTTCAAACGAAATCACCAGGGAACACAAATATTTGCTTCCAACGACATCACCCAGGAACATAAAAAATTCGCTTCCATCGAAATCACCCGAGAACACAAAAAAATTCGCTTCCAACGAAATTACCCCAGAACACAAGAAATTCACTTCCAATGAAATCACCCCAAAGGACAAAAAATTCGCTTCCAACAAAATGTCCCTATACTTCAAAAATTCGCTTCCATCGAAATCACCCGAGAACACAAAAAAATTCGCTTCCAACGAAATTACCCCAGAACACAAAAAATTCGCTTGCAAAGAAATCTCCTGAGAAGACAAATATTCGCTTCCAAAGAAATCACCGCAGAGCACAAAAAATTCGCTTCCAACGAAATCACCCAAAGCAAAAAAAATTCGTTTTCAACGAAATGAGTCCATACTTGAAAAATTTGCTTCCATCGAAAAAACCGGAGAAAACAAAAATTTGATTCCAATGAAATTACCCCAGAACACAAAATTTCGCTTGCAACTAAATCTCCTGAGAGCACAAATATTCGCTTCCAAAGAAAACATCCCAGATCACAAAAAATTCACTTCCAACGAAATCACCCTAGAACACAAAAAAATCCCTTTCAACGAAATCACCCAAGAACACAAAATATTTGCTTCCAACGAAATCACCACAGAGCACAAAAAATTCGCTTCCAACGAAATGACTCCAGAGCACAGAAAAAACGCTTCCAATGAAATGACCCCAGAACACAAAAAATTTGCCTCCAACGAAATCACCCTAGAACATAAAAAATTCACTTCCATCGAAATCACCACAGAAGACAAAAAATTCGCTTCTAACCAAATCACCCCAGAGCACAAAAAATTCGCTTCGAATGAAATCACCCTAGAACATAAAAAATTCCCTTTCAACGAAATCACCCGAGAACACAAAAAATTCGCTTGCAACAAAATCGTCTGAGAACACATATATTCGCTTCCAACGGAATCACACCACAACACAAAAAATTCGCTTCCAACGAACTGACTCCAGAGCACAGAAAACACGTTTCGAACGAAATGATACCATACTTCAAAAATTTGCTTTCATCGAAATCACTCGAGAATACAAAATATTCTCTTCCAACGAAATTACCCCAGAACACAAAAAAATTCGCTTCCAACGAAATCACCCCAGAACAAAAAAAATTTGGTTCCAATGAAATGACTGCAGAGCACAGAAAACACGCTTCCAATGAAAGGACCCCAGAAGACAAAAAAAATCACTTCCAAAGAAATCACCATAGAACATAAAAAATTCGCTTTCAACGAAATCACCCGAGAACACATAAAATTCGCTTCCAACGAAATTACCCCAGAACACAAAAAGTTCGCTTGCAACGAAATCTCCTGAGAACACAAATATTCGCTTCAAACGAAATCACCGCGGAGCACAAAAAATTCGCTTCCAATGAAATGACTCCAGAGCACAGAAAAAATGCTTCCAAGGAAATGACCCCCTACTTCAAAAATTTGCATCCATCGAAAAAACCCGAGAACACAAAAAATTCTCTTCCAACCATATTACCCCAGAAGACAAAATATTCTTTTCCAAAGAAATCTCCTGAGAACACAAATATTCTCTTCCAAAGATATCATCCCAGAGCACAAAATTTCGCTCCCAACGAAATCACCCTAGATCAAAAAAAATCCCTTCCAAAGAAATCACCCCAGAGCAGAAAAAATTTGCTTCCACCGAAATGACTCCAAAGCACAGAAAACACGCTTCCAGAAAAATGAATCCAGAACACAAAAATTATTCCAACGAAATCACCCTAGTACATAAAAAATTCACTTCCATGGAAATCACCACAGAAGACAAAAAATTCGTTTCCAATGAAATCACCCCAGAGCACAAAGAATTCGCTTCCAACGAAATGACTCCAGAGCACAGAAAACAAGCTTCAAATGAAATTACCCCAGAACACAAAAAATTCGCTTCCAACGAAATCACCCTAGAACATTAAAAATTCGCTTCCTTCGAAATCACCACAGAAGATAAAAAATTCGCTTCCAACCAAATCAGCCCAGAGCTCAAAAAATTCGCTTTTACGAAATTACCCTAGAACATAAAAAATTCGCTTTCAACGAAATCACCCGAGAACACAAAATATTCGCTTCCAACGAAATCACCCGAGAGCACAAAAAATTCGCTGCCAACGAAATGACTCCAGAGCACAGAAAACACGCTTCCAACGAAATGACCCCATACTTCAAAAATTTGCTTCCATCGAAATCACCCAAGAACACAAAAAATTCGCTTCCAACGAAATTACCCCAGAACACAAAGAATTCGCTTGCAACGAAATCTTCTGAGCACACATATATTCGCTTCCACAGAAATCATCGCAGAGCACCAAAAAATTTGCTTCCAACGAAATCTCCCTAGAACACAAAAAATTCCGTTTCAACGAAATCACCCGAGAACACAAAAAATTCCCTTTCAACGAAATCACCTAAGAACACAAATAATTCGCTTGCAATGAAATCTCCTAAGAACACAAATATTCGCTTCAAACGAATTCACCCCAGAGCAAAAAAAATTCCCTTCCAACGAAATTACTCCAGAGCACAGAGAACATGCTTCAAAAGAAATGACTCCATACTTCAAAAATTTACTTCCATCCAAAAAACCGGAGAACACAAAAAATTCGCTTGCAACGAAATCTTCTGAGAACACAAATATTCGCTGCCAACGAAATCACCCAAGAACACAAAGAATTTGCTAGCAACGAAATCTCCTGAGAAGAAAATATTCGCTTCCAAGGAAATCACCCCAGAGCACAAAAAATTCGCTTCCAAAGGAATCACCCTTAAACATAAAAAATTCACTGCCAACGAAATGACTCCAGAGCACAGAAAACACGCTTCCAACAAAATGACCCCAAACTTCAAAAATTTGCTTCCATTGAAATCATCCGAGAACATAAAAAATTTGCTTCCAACGAAATTACCCCTGAACCCAAAAAATTCGCTTGCAACAAAATCGTCTGAGAAAACATATATTCGCTTCCAACGGAATCACACCACAACACAAAAATTCGCTTCCAACGAAATGACTCCAGAGCACAGAAAACACGCTTCCAAAGAAAAGACCCCATACTTCAAAAATTTGCTTCCATCAAAATCACCCGAGAACACAAAAAATTCGCTTCCAAAGAAATCACCCCAGAGCACAAAAAATTCGCTTCCAACCAAATGACTCCAGAGCACAGAAAACACGCTTCCAACGAAATGACCACATACTTCAAAAATTTGCTTCCATCGAAATCACCCCAGAACACAAAAAATTCGCTTCCAACGAAATCTCCTGAGAACACAAACATTCGCTTCCAACGAAATCACCGCAGAGCACAAAAAATTCGCTTCCAACGAAATGACTCCAGAGCACCGAAAACACGCTTCCAATGAAATGACCCCTCTACTTCAAAAATTTGCTTCCATCGAAAAGACCGTAGTACACAAAAAATTCTCTTTTAAAGATATTACCCCAGAAGACAAGAAAATCTTTTCCAAGGAAATCCCCTGAGAACACCATTATTCACTTCCAAAGATATCATCCCAGATCAGAAAAAAATTGCTTCCAATTAAATCACCCTAGAACACAAAAATTCCCTTTCAACGAAATCACCCGAGAACACAAAAAATTCGCTTCCAACGAAATCACCACAGAACACAAAAAATTCGCTTCCAACGAAATCACCACAGAACACAAAAAATTCGCTTCCAAAGAAAAGACTCCAGGGCACAGAAAACATGATTCCAAAGAAATGACCCCATATTTCAAAAATTTGCTTCCATCGATATCCCCAGAGAACACAAAAAATTCGCTTCCAACGAAATCACCCCAACACACAAAAAATTTACTTCCAAAGAAATCAACCCAGAACACGAAAAATTTGCTTCTATCGAAATCACCCGAGAACAGAAAAAAATTCGCTTCCAAGAAAAATACCCCAGAACATAAAAAATTAGCTTCAAACGAAATCACCAGGGAACAAAAATATTTGCTTCCAACGACATCACCCAGGAACATAAAAAATTCGCTTCCATCGAAATCACCCGAGAACACAAAAAAATTCGCTTCCAACGAAATTACCCCAGAACACAAGAAATTCGCTTCCAATGAAATCACCCCAAAGGACAAAAAATTCGCTTCCAACAAAATGTCCCTATACTTCAAAAATTTGCTTCCATCGAAATTACCTGAGAAGACAAAAAATTCGCTTCCAACGAAATTACCCCAGAACACAAAAAATTCGCTTGCAAAGAAATCTCCTGAGAAGACAAATATTCGCTCCCAAAGAAATCACGGCAGAGCACAAAAAATTCGCTTCCAACGAAATCACCCAAAGCAAAAAAAATTCGTTTTCAACGAAATGAGTCCATACTTGAAAAATTTGCTTCCATCGAAAAAACCGGAGAAAACAAAAATTTGATTCCAATGAAATTACCCCAGAACACAAAATTTCGCTTGCAACTAAATCTCCTGAGAGCACAAATATTCGCTTCCAAAGAAAACATCCCAGATCACAAAAAATTCACTTCCAACGAAATCACCCTAGAACACAAAAAAATCCCTTTCAACGAAATCACCCAAGAACACAAAATATTTACTTCCAACGAAATCACCACAGAGCACAAAAAATTCGCTTCCAACGAAATGACTCCAGAGCACAGAAAAAACGCTTCCAATGAAATGACCCCAGAACACAAAAAATTTGCCTCCAACGAAATCACCCTAGAACATAAAAAATTCACTTCCATCGAAATCACCACAGAAGACAAAAAATTCGCTTCTAACCAAATCACCCCAGAGCACAAAAAATTCGCTTCGAATGAAATCACCCTAGAACATAAAAAATTCCCTTTCAACGAAATCACCCGAGAACACAAAAAATTCGCTTGCAACAAAATCGTCTGAGAACACATATATTCGCTTCCAACGGAATCACACCACAACACAAAAAATTCGCTTCCAACGAACTGACTCCAGAGCACAGAAAACACGTTTCGAACGAAATGATACCATACTTCAAAAATTTGCTTTCATCGAAATCACTCGAGAATACAAAATATTCTCTTCCAACGAAATTACCCCAGAACACAAAAAAATTCGCTTCCAACGAAATCACCCCAGAACAAAAAAAATTTGGTTCCAATGAAATGACTGCAGAGCACAGAAAACACGCTTCCAATGAAAGGACCCCAGAAGACAAAAAAAATCACTTCCAAAGAAATCACCATAGAACATAAAAAATTCGCTTTCAACGAAATCACCCGAGAACACATAAAATTCGCTTCCAACGAAATTACCCCAGAACACAAAAAGTTCGCTTGCAACGAAATCTCCTGAGAACACAAATATTCGCTTCAAACGAAATCACCGCGGAGCACAAAAAATTCGCTTCCAATGAAATGACTCCAGAGCACAGAAAAAATGCTTCCAAGGAAATGACCCCCTACTTCAAAAATTTGCATCCATCGAAAAAACCCGAGAACACAAAAAATTCTCTTCCAACCATATTACCCCAGAAGACAAAATATTCTTTTCCAAAGAAATCTCCTGAGAACACAAATATTCTCTTCCAAAGATATCATCCCAGAGCACAAAATTTCGCTCCCAACGAAATCACCCTAGATCAAAAAAAATCCCTTCCAAAGAAATCACCCCAGAGCAGAAAAAATTTGCTTCCACCGAAATGACTCCAAAGCACAGAAAACACGCTTCCAGAAAAATGAATCCAGAACACAAAAATTATTCCAACGAAATCACCCTAGTACATAAAAAATTCACTTCCATGGAAATCACCACAGAAGACAAAAAATTCGTTTCCAATGAAATCACCCCAGAGCACAAAGAATTCGCTTCCAACGAAATGACTCCAGAGCACAGAAAACAAGCTTCAAATGAAATTACCCCAGAACACAAAAAATTCGCTTCCAACGAAATCACCCTAGAACATTAAAAATTCGCTTCCTTCGAAATCACCACAGAAGATAAAAAATTCGCTTCCAACCAAATCAGCCCAGAGCTCAAAAAATTCGCTTTTACGAAATTACCCTAGAACATAAAAAATTCGCTTTCAACGAAATCACCCGAGAACACAAAATATTCGCTTCCAACGAAATCACCCGAGAGCACAAAAAATTCGCTGCCAACGAAATGACTCCAGAGCACAGAAAACACGCTTCCAACGAAATGACCCCATACTTCAAAAATTTGCTTCCATCGAAATCACCCAAGAACACAAAAAATTCGCTTCCAACGAAATTACCCCAGAACACAAAGAATTCGCTTGCAACGAAATCTTCTGAGCACACATATATTCGCTTCCACAGAAATCATCGCAGAGCACCAAAAAATTTGCTTCCAACGAAATCTCCCTAGAACACAAAAAATTCCGTTTCAACGAAATCACCCGAGAACACAAAAAATTCCCTTTCAACGAAATCACCTAAGAACACAAATAATTCGCTTGCAATGAAATCTCCTAAGAACACAAATATTCGCTTCAAACGAATTCACCCCAGAGCAAAAAAAATTCCCTTCCAACGAAATTACTCCAGAGCACAGAGAACATGCTTCAAAAGAAATGACTCCATACTTCAAAAATTTACTTCCATCCAAAAAACCGGAGAACACAAAAAATTCGCTTGCAACGAAATCTTCTGAGAACACAAATATTCGCTGCCAACGAAATCACCCAAGAACACAAAGAATTTGCTAGCAACGAAATCTCCTGAGAAGAAAATATTCGCTTCCAAGGAAATCACCCCAGAGCACAAAAAATTCGCTTCCAAAGGAATCACCCTTAAACATAAAAAATTCGCTGCCAACGAAATGACTCCAGAGCACAGAAAACACGCTTCCAACAAAATGACCCCAAACTTCAAAAATTTGCTTCCATTGAAATCATCCGAGAACATAAAAAATTTGCTTCCAACGAAATTACCCCTGAACCCAAAAAATTCGCTTGCAACAAAATCGTCTGAGAAAACATATATTCGCTTCCAACGGAATCACACCACAACACAAAAATTCGCTTCCAACGAAATGACTCCAGAGCACAGAAAACACGCTTCCAAAGAAAAGACCCCATACTTCAAAAATTTGCTTCCATCAAAATCACCCGAGAACACAAAAAATTCGCTTCCAAAGAAATCACCCCAGAGCACAAAAAATTCGCTTCCAACCAAATGACTCCAGAGCACAGAAAACACGCTTCCAACGAAATGACCACATACTTCAAAAATTTGCTTCCATCGAAATCACCCCAGAACACAAAAAATTCGCTTCCAACGAAATCTCCTGAGAACACAAACATTCGCTTCCAACGAAATCACCGCAGAGCACAAAAAATTCGCTTCCAACGAAATGACTCCAGAGCACCGAAAACACGCTTCCAATGAAATGACCCCTCTACTTCAAAAATTTGCTTCCATCGAAAAGACCGTAGTACACAAAAAATTCTCTTTTAAAGATATTACCCCAGAAGACAAGAAAATCTTTTCCAAGGAAATCCCCTGAGAACACCATTATTCACTTCCAAAGATATCATCCCAGATCAGAAAAAAATTGCTTCCAATTAAATCACCCTAGAACACAAAAATTCCCTTTCAACGAAATCACCCGAGAACACAAAAAATTCGCTTCCAACGAAATCACCACAGAACACAAAAAATTCGCTTCCAACGAAATCACCACAGAACACAAAAAATTCGCTTCCAAAGAAAAGACTCCAGGGCACAGAAAACATGATTCCAAAGAAATGACCCCATATTTCAAAAATTTGCTTCCATCGATATCCCCAGAGAACACAAAAAATTCGCTTCCAACGAAATCACCCCAACACACAAAAAATTTACTTCCAAAGAAATCAACCCAGAACACGAAAAATTTGCTTCTATCGAAATCACCCGAGAACAGAAAAAAATTCGCTTCCAAGAAAAATACCCCAGAACATAAAAAATTAGCTTCAAACGAAATCACCAGGGAACAAAAATATTTGCTTCCAACGACATCACCCAGGAACATAAAAAATTCGCTTCCATCGAAATCACCCGAGAACACAAAAAAATTCGCTTCCAACGAAATTACCCCAGAACACAAGAAATTCGCTTCCAATGAAATCACCCCAAAGGACAAAAAATTCGCTTCCAACAAAATGTCCCTATACTTCAAAAATTTGCTTCCATCGAAATTACCTGAGAAGACAAAAAATTCGCTTCCAACGAAATTACCCCAGAACACAAAAAATTCGCTTGCAAAGAAATCTCCTGAGAAGACAAATATTCGCTTCCAAAGAAATCACGGCAGAGCACAAAAAATTCGCTTCCAACGAAATCACCCAAAGCAAAAAAAATTCGTTTTCAACGAAATGAGTCCATACTTGAAAAATTTGCTTCCATCGAAAAAACCGGAGAAAACAAAAATTTGATTCCAATGAAATTACCCCAGAACACAAAATTTCGCTTGCAACTAAATCTCCTGAGAGCACAAATATTCGCTTCCAAAGAAAACATCCCAGATCACAAAAAATTCACTTCCAACGAAATCACCCTAGAACACAAAAAAATCCCTTTCAACGAAATCACCCAAGAACACAAAATATTTACTTCCAACGAAATCACCACAGAGCACAAAAAATTTGCTTCCAACGAAATGACTCCAGAGCACAGAAAAAACGCTTCCAATGAAATGACCCCAGAACACAAAAAATTTGCCTCCAACGAAATCACCCTAGAACATAAAAAATTCACTTCCATCGAAATCACCACAGAAGACAAAAAATTCGCTTCTAACCAAATCACCCCAGAGCACAAAAAATTCGCTTCGAATGAAATCACCCTAGAACATAAAAAATTCCCTTTCAACGAAATCACCCGAGAACACAAAAAATTCGCTTGCAACAAAATCGTCTGAGAACACATATATTCGCTTCCAACGGAATCACACCACAACACAAAAAATTCGCTTCCAACGAACTGACTCCAGAGCACAGAAAACACGTTTCGAACGAAATGATACCATACTTCAAAAATTTGCTTTCATCGAAATCACTCGAGAATACAAAATATTCTCTTCCAACGAAATTACCCCAGAACACAAAAAAATTCGCTTCCAACGAAATCACCCCAGAACAAAAAAAATTTGGTTCCAATGAAATGACTGCAGAGCACAGAAAACACGCTTCCAATGAAAGGACCCCAGAAGACAAAAAAAATCACTTCCAAAGAAATCACCATAGAACATAAAAAATTCGCTTTCAACGAAATCACCCGAGAACACATAAAATTCGCTTCCAACGAAATTACCCCAGAACACAAAAAGTTCGCTTGCAACGAAATCTCCTGAGAACACAAATATTCGCTTCAAACGAAATCACCGCGGAGCACAAAAAATTCGCTTCCAATGAAATGACTCCAGAGCACAGAAAAAATGCTTCCAAGGAAATGACCCCCTACTTCAAAAATTTGCATCCATCGAAAAAACCCGAGAACACAAAAAATTCTCTTCCAACCATATTACCCCAGAAGACAAAATATTCTTTTCCAAAGAAATCTCCTGAGAACACAAATATTCTCTTCCAAAGATATCATCCCAGAGCACAAAATTTCGCTCCCAACGAAATCACCCTAGATCAAAAAAAATCCCTTCCAAAGAAATCACCCCAGAGCAGAAAAAATTTGCTTCCACCGAAATGACTCCAAAGCACAGAAAACACGCTTCCAGAAAAATGAATCCAGAACACAAAAATTATTCCAACGAAATCACCCTAGTACATAAAAAATTCACTTCCATGGAAATCACCACAGAAGACAAAAAATTCGTTTCCAATGAAATCACCCCAGAGCACAAAGAATTCGCTTCCAACGAAATGACTCCAGAGCACAGAAAACAAGCTTCAAATGAAATTACCCCAGAACACAAAAAATTCGCTTCCAACGAAATCACCCTAGAACATTAAAAATTCGCTTCCTTCGAAATCACCACAGAAGATAAAAAATTCGCTTCCAACCAAATCAGCCCAGAGCTCAAAAAATTCGCTTTTACGAAATTACCCTAGAACATAAAAAATTCGCTTCCAACGAAATTACCCCAGAACACAAGAAATTCGCTTCCAATGAAATCACCCCAAAGGACAAAAAATTCGCTTCCAACAAAATGTCCCTATACTTCAAAAATTTGCTTCCATCGAAATTACCTGAGAAGACAAAAAATTCGCTTCCAACGAAATTACCCCAGAACACAAAAAATTCGCTTGCAAAGAAATCTCCTGAGAAGACAAATATTCGCTTCCAAAGAAATCACGGCAGAGCACAAAAAATTCGCTTCCAACGAAATCACCCAAAGCAAAAAAAATTCGTTTTCAACGAAATGAGTCCATACTTGAAAAATTTGCTTCCATCGAAAAAACCGGAGAAAACAAAAATTTGATTCCAATGAAATTACCCCAGAACACAAAATTTCGCTTGCAACTAAATCTCCTGAGAGCACAAATATTCGCTTCCAAAGAAAACATCCCAGATCACAAAAAATTCACTTCCAACGAAATCACCCTAGAACACAAAAAAATCCCTTTCAACGAAATCACCCAAGAACACAAAATATTTACTTCCAACGAAATCACCACAGAGCACAAAAAATTCGCTTCCAACGAAATGACTCCAGAGCACAGAAAAAACGCTTCCAATGAAATGACCCCAGAACACAAAAAATTTGCCTCCAACGAAATCACCCTAGAACATAAAAAATTCACTTCCATCGAAATCACCACAGAAGACAAAAAATTCGCTTCTAACCAAATCACCCCAGAGCACAAAAAATTCGCTTCGAATGAAATCACCCTAGAACATAAAAAATTCCCTTTCAACGAAATCACCCGAGAACACAAAAAATTCGCTTGCAACAAAATCGTCTGAGAACACATATATTCGCTTCCAACGGAATCACACCACAACACAAAAAATTCGCTTCCAACGAACTGACTCCAGAGCACAGAAAACACGTTTCGAACGAAATGATACCATACTTCAAAAATTTGCTTTCATCGAAATCACTCGAGAATACAAAATATTCTCTTCCAACGAAATTACCCCAGAACACAAAAAAATTCGCTTCCAACGAAATCACCCCAGAACAAAAAAAATTTGGTTCCAATGAAATGACTGCAGAGCACAGAAAACACGCTTCCAATGAAAGGACCCCAGAAGACAAAAAAAATCACTTCCAAAGAAATCACCATAGAACATAAAAAATTCGCTTTCAACGAAATCACCCGAGAACACATAAAATTCGCTTCCAACGAAATTACCCCAGAACACAAAAAGTTCGCTTGCAACGAAATCTCCTGAGAACACAAATATTCGCTTCAAACGAAATCACCGCGGAGCACAAAAAATTCGCTTCCAATGAAATGACTCCAGAGCACAGAAAAAATGCTTCCAAGGAAATGACCCCCTACTTCAAAAATTTGCATCCATCGAAAAAACCCGAGAACACAAAAAATTCTCTTCCAACCATATTACCCCAGAAGACAAAATATTCTTTTCCAAAGAAATCTCCTGAGAACACAAATATTCTCTTCCAAAGATATCATCCCAGAGCACAAAATTTCGCTCCCAACGAAATCACCCTAGATCAAAAAAAATCCCTTCCAAAGAAATCACCCCAGAGCAGAAAAAATTTGCTTCCACCGAAATGACTCCAAAGCACAGAAAACACGCTTCCAGAAAAATGAATCCAGAACACAAAAATTATTCCAACGAAATCACCCTAGTACATAAAAAATTCACTTCCATGGAAATCACCACAGAAGACAAAAAATTCGTTTCCAATGAAATCACCCCAGAGCACAAAGAATTCGCTTCCAACGAAATGACTCCAGAGCACAGAAAACAAGCTTCAAATGAAATTACCCCAGAACACAAAAAATTCGCTTCCAACGAAATCACCCTAGAACATTAAAAATTCGCTTCCTTCGAAATCACCACAGAAGATAAAAAATTCGCTTCCAACCAAATCAGCCCAGAGCTCAAAAAATTCGCTTTTACGAAATTACCCTAGAACATAAAAAATTCGCTTTCAACGAAATCACCCGAGAACACAAAATATTCGCTTCCAACGAAATCACCCGAGAGCACAAAAAATTCGCTGCCAACGAAATGACTCCAGAGCACAGAAAACACGCTTCCAACGAAATGACCCCATACTTCAAAAATTTGCTTCCATCGAAATCACCCAAGAACACAAAAAATTCGCTTCCAACGAAATTACCCCAGAACACAAAGAATTCGCTTGCAACGAAATCTTCTGAGCACACATATATTCGCTTCCACAGAAATCATCGCAGAGCACCAAAAAATTTGCTTCCAACGAAATCTCCCTAGAACACAAAAAATTCCGTTTCAACGAAATCACCCGAGAACACAAAAAATTCCCTTTCAACGAAATCACCTAAGAACACAAATAATTCGCTTGCAATGAAATCTCCTAAGAACACAAATATTCGCTTCAAACGAATTCACCCCAGAGCAAAAAAAATTCCCTTCCAACGAAATTACTCCAGAGCACAGAGAACATGCTTCAAAAGAAATGACCCCATACTTCAAAAATTTACTTCCATCCAAAAAACCGGAGAACACAAAAAATTCGCTTGCAACGAAATCTTCTGAGAACACAAATATTCGCTGCCAACGAAATCACCCAAGAACACAAAGAATTTGCTAGCAACGAAATCTCCTGAGAAGAAAATATTCGCTTCCAAGGAAATCACCCCAGAGCACAAAAAATTCGCTTCCAAAGGAATCACCCTTAAACATAAAAAATTCGCTGCCAACGAAATGACTCCAGAGCACAGAAAACACGCTTCCAACAAAATGACCCCAAACTTCAAAAATTTGCTTCCATTGAAATCATCCGAGAACATAAAAAATTTGCTTCCAACGAAATTACCCCTGAACCCAAAAAATTCGCTTGCAACAAAATCGTCTGAGAAAACATATATTCGCTTCCAACGGAATCACACCACAACACAAAAATTCGCTTCCAACGAAATGACTCCAGAGCACAGAAAACACGCTTCCAAAGAAAAGACCCCATACTTCAAAAATTTGCTTCCATCAAAATCACCCGAGAACACAAAAAATTCGCTTCCAAAGAAATCACCCCAGAGCACAAAAAATTCGCTTCCAACCAAATGACTCCAGAGCACAGAAAACACGCTTCCAACGAAATGACCACATACTTCAAAAATTTGCTTCCATCGAAATCACCCCAGAACACAAAAAATTCGCTTCCAACGAAATCTCCTGAGAACACAAACATTCGCTTCCAACGAAATCACCGCAGAGCACAAAAAATTCGCTTCCAACGAAATGACTCCAGAGCACCGAAAACACGCTTCCAATGAAATGACCCCTCTACTTCAAAAATTTGCTTCCATCGAAAAGACCGTAGTACACAAAAAATTCTCTTTTAAAGATATTACCCCAGAAGACAAGAAAATCTTTTCCAAGGAAATCCCCTGAGAACACCATTATTCACTTCCAAAGATATCATCCCAGATCAGAAAAAAATTGCTTCCAATTAAATCACCCTAGAACACAAAAATTCCCTTTCAACGAAATCACCCGAGAACACAAAAAATTCGCTTCCAACGAAATCACCACAGAACACAAAAAATTCGCTTCCAACGAAATCACCACAGAACACAAAAAATTCGCTTCCAAAGAAAAGACTCCAGGGCACAGAAAACATGATTCCAAAGAAATGACCCCATATTTCAAAAATTTGCTTCCATCGATATCCCCAGAGAACACAAAAAATTCGCTTCCAACGAAATCACCCCAACACACAAAAAATTTACTTCCAAAGAAATCAACCCAGAACACGAAAAATTTGCTTCTATCGAAATCACCCGAGAACAGAAAAAAATTCGCTTCCAAGAAAAATACCCCAGAACATAAAAAATTAGCTTCAAACGAAATCACCAGGGAACAAAAATATTTGCTTCCAACGACATCACCCAGGAACATAAAAAATTCGCTTCCATCGAAATCACCCGAGAACACAAAAAAATTCGCTTCCAACGAAATTACCCCAGAACACAAGAAATTCGCTTCCAATGAAATCACCCCAAAGGACAAAAAATTCGCTTCCAACAAAATGTCCCTATACTTCAAAAATTTGCTTCCATCGAAATTACCTGAGAAGACAAAAAATTCGCTTCCAACGAAATTACCCCAGAACACAAAAAATTCGCTTGCAAAGAAATCTCCTGAGAAGACAAATATTCGCTTCCAAAGAAATCACGGCAGAGCACAAAAAATTCGCTTCCAACGAAATCACCCAAAGCAAAAAAAATTCGTTTTCAACGAAATGAGTCCATACTTGAAAAATTTGCTTCCATCGAAAAAACCGGAGAAAACAAAAATTTGATTCCAATGAAATTACCCCAGAACACAAAATTTCGCTTGCAACTAAATCTCCTGAGAGCACAAATATTCGCTTCCAAAGAAAACATCCCAGATCACAAAAAATTCACTTCCAACGAAATCACCCTAGAACACAAAAAAATCCCTTTCAACGAAATCACCCAAGAACACAAAATATTTACTTCCAACGAAATCACCACAGAGCACAAAAAATTCGCTTCCAACGAAATGACTCCAGAGCACAGAAAAAACGCTTCCAATGAAATGACCCCAGAACACAAAAAATTTGCCTCCAACGAAATCACCCTAGAACATAAAAAATTCACTTCCATCGAAATCACCACAGAAGACAAAAAATTCGCTTCTAACCAAATCACCCCAGAGCACAAAAAATTCGCTTCGAATGAAATCACCCTAGAACATAAAAAATTCCCTTTCAACGAAATCACCCGAGAACACAAAAAATTCGCTTGCAACAAAATCGTCTGAGAACACATATATTCGCTTCCAACGGAATCACACCACAACACAAAAAATTCGCTTCCAACGAACTGACTCCAGAGCACAGAAAACACGTTTCGAACGAAATGATACCATACTTCAAAAATTTGCTTTCATCGAAATCACTCGAGAATACAAAATATTCTCTTCCAACGAAATTACCCCAGAACACAAAAAAATTCGCTTCCAACGAAATCACCCCAGAACAAAAAAAATTTGGTTCCAATGAAATGACTGCAGAGCACAGAAAACACGCTTCCAATGAAAGGACCCCAGAAGACAAAAAAAATCACTTCCAAAGAAATCACCATAGAACATAAAAAATTCGCTTTCAACGAAATCACCCGAGAACACATAAAATTCGCTTCCAACGAAATTACCCCAGAACACAAAAAGTTCGCTTGCAACGAAATCTCCTGAGAACACAAATATTCGCTTCAAACGAAATCACCGCGGAGCACAAAAAATTCGCTTCCAATGAAATGACTCCAGAGCACAGAAAAAATGCTTCCAAGGAAATGACCCCCTACTTCAAAAATTTGCATCCATCGAAAAAACCCGAGAACACAAAAAATTCTCTTCCAACCATATTACCCCAGAAGACAAAATATTCTTTTCCAAAGAAATCTCCTGAGAACACAAATATTCTCTTCCAAAGATATCATCCCAGAGCACAAAATTTCGCTCCCAACGAAATCACCCTAGATCAAAAAAAATCCCTTCCAAAGAAATCACCCCAGAGCAGAAAAAATTTGCTTCCACCGAAATGACTCCAAAGCACAGAAAACACGCTTCCAGAAAAATGAATCCAGAACACAAAAATTATTCCAACGAAATCACCCTAGTACATAAAAAATTCACTTCCATGGAAATCACCACAGAAGACAAAAAATTCGTTTCCAATGAAATCACCCCAGAGCACAAAGAATTCGCTTCCAACGAAATGACTCCAGAGCACAGAAAACAAGCTTCAAATGAAATTACCCCAGAACACAAAAAATTCGCTTCCAACGAAATCACCCTAGAACATTAAAAATTCGCTTCCTTCGAAATCACCACAGAAGATAAAAAATTCGCTTCCAACCAAATCAGCCCAGAGCTCAAAAAATTCGCTTTTACGAAATTACCCTAGAACATAAAAAATTCGCTTCCAACGAAATTACCCCAGAACACAAGAAATTCGCTTCCAATGAAATCACCCCAAAGGACAAAAAATTCGCTTCCAACAAAATGTCCCTATACTTCAAAAATTTGCTTCCATCGAAATTACCTGAGAAGACAAAAAATTTGCTTCCAACGAAATTACCCCAGAACACAAAAAATTCGCTTGCAAAGAAATCTCCTGAGAAGACAAATATTCGCTTCCAAAGAAATCACGGCAGAGCACAAAAAATTCGCTTCCAACGAAATCACCCAAAGCAAAAAAAATTCGTTTTCAACGAAATGAGTCCATACTTGAAAAATTTGCTTCCATCGAAAAAACCGGAGAAAACAAAAATTTGATTCCAATGAAATTACCCCAGAACACAAAATTTCGCTTGCAACTAAATCTCCTGAGAGCACAAATATTCGCTTCCAAAGAAAACATCCCAGATCACAAAAAATTCACTTCCAACGAAATCACCCTAGAACACAAAAAAATCCCTTTCAACGAAATCACCCAAGAACACAAAATATTTACTTCCAACGAAATCACCACAGAGCACAAAAAATTTGCTTCCAACGAAATGACTCCAGAGCACAGAAAAAACGCTTCCAATGAAATGACCCCAGAACACAAAAAATTTGCCTCCAACGAAATCACCCTAGAACATAAAAAATTCACTTCCATCGAAATCACCACAGAAGACAAAAAATTCGCTTCTAACCAAATCACCCCAGAGCACAAAAAATTCGCTTCGAATGAAATCACCCTAGAACATAAAAAATTCCCTTTCAACGAAATCACCCGAGAACACAAAAAATTCGCTTGCAACAAAATCGTCTGAGAACACATATATTCGCTTCCAACGGAATCACACCACAACACAAAAAATTCGCTTCCAACGAACTGACTCCAGAGCACAGAAAACACGTTTCGAACGAAATGATACCATACTTCAAAAATTTGCTTTCATCGAAATCACTCGAGAATACAAAATATTCTCTTCCAACGAAATTACCCCAGAACACAAAAAAATTCGCTTCCAACGAAATCACCCCAGAACAAAAAAAATTTGGTTCCAATGAAATGACTGCAGAGCACAGAAAACACGCTTCCAATGAAAGGACCCCAGAAGACAAAAAAAATCACTTCCAAAGAAATCACCATAGAACATAAAAAATTCGCTTTCAACGAAATCACCCGAGAACACATAAAATTCGCTTCCAACGAAATTACCCCAGAACACAAAAAGTTCGCTTGCAACGAAATCTCCTGAGAACACAAATATTCGCTTCAAACGAAATCACCGCGGAGCACAAAAAATTCGCTTCCAATGAAATGACTCCAGAGCACAGAAAAAATGCTTCCAAGGAAATGACCCCCTACTTCAAAAATTTGCATCCATCGAAAAAACCCGAGAACACAAAAAATTCTCTTCCAACCATATTACCCCAGAAGACAAAATATTCTTTTCCAAAGAAATCTCCTGAGAACACAAATATTCTCTTCCAAAGATATCATCCCAGAGCACAAAATTTCGCTCCCAACGAAATCACCCTAGATCAAAAAAAATCCCTTCCAAAGAAATCACCCCAGAGCAGAAAAAATTTGCTTCCACCGAAATGACTCCAAAGCACAGAAAACACGCTTCCAGAAAAATGAATCCAGAACACAAAAATTATTCCAACGAAATCACCCTAGTACATAAAAAATTCACTTCCATGGAAATCACCACAGAAGACAAAAAATTCGTTTCCAATGAAATCACCCCAGAGCACAAAGAATTCGCTTCCAACGAAATGACTCCAGAGCACAGAAAACAAGCTTCAAATGAAATTACCCCAGAACACAAAAAATTCGCTTCCAACGAAATCACCCTAGAACATTAAAAATTCGCTTCCTTCGAAATCACCACAGAAGATAAAAAATTCGCTTCCAACCAAATCAGCCCAGAGCTCAAAAAATTCGCTTTTACGAAATTACCCTAGAACATAAAAAATTCGCTTTCAACGAAATCACCCGAGAACACAAAATATTCGCTTCCAACGAAATCACCCGAGAGCACAAAAAATTCGCTGCCAACGAAATGACTCCAGAGCACAGAAAACACGCTTCCAACGAAATGACCCCATACTTCAAAAATTTGCTTCCATCGAAATCACCCAAGAACACAAAAAATTCGCTTCCAACGAAATTACCCCAGAACACAAAGAATTCGCTTGCAACGAAATCTTCTGAGCACACATATATTCGCTTCCACAGAAATCATCGCAGAGCACCAAAAAATTTGCTTCCAACGAAATCTCCCTAGAACACAAAAAATTCCGTTTCAACGAAATCACCCGAGAACACAAAAAATTCCCTTTCAACGAAATCACCTAAGAACACAAATAATTCGCTTGCAATGAAATCTCCTAAGAACACAAATATTCGCTTCAAACGAATTCACCCCAGAGCAAAAAAAATTCCCTTCCAACGAAATTACTCCAGAGCACAGAGAACATGCTTCAAAAGAAATGACCCCATACTTCAAAAATTTACTTCCATCCAAAAAACCGGAGAACACAAAAAATTCGCTTGCAACGAAATCTTCTGAGAACACAAATATTCGCTGCCAACGAAATCACCCAAGAACACAAAGAATTTGCTAGCAACGAAATCTCCTGAGAAGAAAATATTCGCTTCCAAGGAAATCACCCCAGAGCACAAAAAATTCGCTTCCAAAGGAATCACCCTTAAACATAAAAAATTCGCTGCCAACGAAATGACTCCAGAGCACAGAAAACACGCTTCCAACAAAATGACCCCAAACTTCAAAAATTTGCTTCCATTGAAATCATCCGAGAACATAAAAAATTTGCTTCCAACGAAATTACCCCTGAACCCAAAAAATTCGCTTGCAACAAAATCGTCTGAGAAAACATATATTCGCTTCCAACGGAATCACACCACAACACAAAAATTCGCTTCCAACGAAATGACTCCAGAGCACAGAAAACACGCTTCCAAAGAAAAGACCCCATACTTCAAAAATTTGCTTCCATCAAAATCACCCGAGAACACAAAAAATTCGCTTCCAAAGAAATCACCCCAGAGCACAAAAAATTCGCTTCCAACCAAATGACTCCAGAGCACAGAAAACACGCTTCCAACGAAATGACCACATACTTCAAAAATTTGCTTCCATCGAAATCACCCCAGAACACAAAAAATTCGCTTCCAACGAAATCTCCTGAGAACACAAACATTCGCTTCCAACGAAATCACCGCAGAGCACAAAAAATTCGCTTCCAACGAAATGACTCCAGAGCACCGAAAACACGCTTCCAATGAAATGACCCCTCTACTTCAAAAATTTGCTTCCATCGAAAAGACCGTAGTACACAAAAAATTCTCTTTTAAAGATATTACCCCAGAAGACAAGAAAATCTTTTCCAAGGAAATCCCCTGAGAACACCATTATTCACTTCCAAAGATATCATCCCAGATCAGAAAAAAATTGCTTCCAATTAAATCACCCTAGAACACAAAAATTCCCTTTCAACGAAATCACCCGAGAACACAAAAAATTCGCTTCCAACGAAATCACCACAGAACACAAAAAATTCGCTTCCAACGAAATCACCACAGAACACAAAAAATTCGCTTCCAAAGAAAAGACTCCAGGGCACAGAAAACATGATTCCAAAGAAATGACCCCATATTTCAAAAATTTGCTTCCATCGATATCCCCAGAGAACACAAAAAATTCGCTTCCAACGAAATCACCCCAACACACAAAAAATTTACTTCCAAAGAAATCAACCCAGAACACGAAAAATTTGCTTCTATCGAAATCACCCGAGAACAGAAAAAAATTCGCTTCCAAGAAAAATACCCCAGAACATAAAAAATTAGCTTCAAACGAAATCACCAGGGAACAAAAATATTTGCTTCCAACGACATCACCCAGGAACATAAAAAATTCGCTTCCATCGAAATCACCCGAGAACACAAAAAAATTCGCTTCCAACGAAATTACCCCAGAACACAAGAAATTCGCTTCCAATGAAATCACCCCAAAGGACAAAAAATTCGCTTCCAACAAAATGTCCCTATACTTCAAAAATTTGCTTCCATCGAAATTACCTGAGAAGACAAAAAATTCGCTTCCAACGAAATTACCCCAGAACACAAAAAATTCGCTTGCAAAGAAATCTCCTGAGAAGACAAATATTCGCTTCCAAAGAAATCACGGCAGAGCACAAAAAATTCGCTTCCAACGAAATCACCCAAAGCAAAAAAAATTCGTTTTCAACGAAATGAGTCCATACTTGAAAAATTTGCTTCCATCGAAAAAACCGGAGAAAACAAAAATTTGATTCCAATGAAATTACCCCAGAACACAAAATTTCGCTTGCAACTAAATCTCCTGAGAGCACAAATATTCGCTTCCAAAGAAAACATCCCAGATCACAAAAAATTCACTTCCAACGAAATCACCCTAGAACACAAAAAAATCCCTTTCAACGAAATCACCCAAGAACACAAAATATTTACTTCCAACGAAATCACCACAGAGCACAAAAAATTCGCTTCCAACGAAATGACTCCAGAGCACAGAAAAAACGCTTCCAATGAAATGACCCCAGAACACAAAAAATTTGCCTCCAACGAAATCACCCTAGAACATAAAAAATTCACTTCCATCGAAATCACCACAGAAGACAAAAAATTCGCTTCTAACCAAATCACCCCAGAGCACAAAAAATTCGCTTCGAATGAAATCACCCTAGAACATAAAAAATTCCCTTTCAACGAAATCACCCGAGAACACAAAAAATTCGCTTGCAACAAAATCGTCTGAGAACACATATATTCGCTTCCAACGGAATCACACCACAACACAAAAAATTTGCTTCCAACGAACTGACTCCAGAGCACAGAAAACACGTTTCGAACGAAATGATACCATACTTCAAAAATTTGCTTTCATCGAAATCACTCGAGAATACAAAATATTCTCTTCCAACGAAATTACCCCAGAACACAAAAAAATTCGCTTCCAACGAAATCACCCCAGAACAAAAAAAATTTGGTTCCAATGAAATGACTGCAGAGCACAGAAAACACGCTTCCAATGAAAGGACCCCAGAAGACAAAAAAAATCACTTCCAAAGAAATCACCATAGAACATAAAAAATTCGCTTTCAACGAAATCACCCGAGAACACATAAAATTCGCTTCCAACGAAATTACCCCAGAACACAAAATTTCGCTTGCAACTAAATCTCCTGAGAACACAAATATTCGCATCCAAAGAAAACATCCCAGATCACAAAAAATTCGCTTCCAACGAAATCACCCTAGAACACAAAAAATTCCCTTTCAACGAAATCACCCAAGAACACAAAATATTTGCTTCCAACGAAATCACCACAGAGCACAAAAAATTCACTTCCAACGAAATGACTCCAGAGCACAGAAAAAACGCTTCCAATGAAATGACCCCAGAACACAAAAAATTTGCCTCCAACGAAATCACCCTAGAACATAAAAAATTCACTTCCATCGAAATCACCACAGAAGACAAAAAATTCGCTTCTAACCAAATCACCCCAGAGCACAAAAAATTCGCTTCGAATGAAATCACCCTAGAACATAAAAAATTCCCTTTCAACGAAATGACCCGAGAACACAAAAATTCACGTCCAACGAAATTACCACAGAACAGAAAAAACTTGCTCCCATCGAAATCACCCCAGAACACAAAAAATTCGCTTCCAACGAAATCACGCTAGAACACAAAAAAATTAGCTTTTAAGGAAATCACCTGAGAAAACAAAAAATTCGCATCCAACGAAATCACACCAGAGCACAAAAAATTCACTTCCAACGAACTGACTCCAGAGCACAGAAAACACGTTTCGAACGAAATGATACCATACTTCAAAAATTTGCTTCCATCGAAATCACCCGAGAATACAAAATATTCTCTTCCAACGTAATTACCCCAGAACACAAAAAAATTCGCTTCCAAAGAAATCAACCCAGAACACAAAAAATTCACTTCCAACGAAATCCCCCCAGAACACAAAAAATTTGGTTCCAATGAAATGACTGCAGAGCACAGAAAACACGCTTCCAATGAAAGGACCCCAGAAGACAAAAAAAATCACTTCCAAAGAAATCACCATAGAACATAAAAAATTCGCTTTCAACGAAATCACCCGAGAACACAAAAAATTCGCTTCCAACGAAATTACCCCAGAACACAAAAAGTTCGCTTGCAACGAAATCTCCTGAGAACACAAATATTCGCTTCAAACGAAATCACCGCGGAGCACAAAAAAATCGCTTCCAATGAAATGACTCCAGAGCACAGAAAACATGCTTCCAACGAAATGACCCCCTACTTCAAGAATTTGCATCCATCGAAAAAACCCGAGAACACAAAAAATTCGCTTCCAACCATATTACGCCAGAAGACAAAATATTCTTTTCCAACAAAATCTCCTGAGAACACAAATATTCTCTTCCAAAGATATCATCCCAGAGCACAAAATTTCGCTCCCAACGAAATCACCCTAGAACAAAAAAAACCCTTCCAAAGAAATCACCCCAGAGCAGAAAAAATTTGCTTCCACCAAAATGACTCCGAAGCACAGAAAACACGCTTCCAAAAAAATGAATCCAGAACACAAAAATTATTCCAACGAAATCACCCTAGTACATAAAAAATTCGCTTCCATGGAAATCACCACAGAAGACAAAAAATTCGTTTCCAATGAAATCACCCCAGAGCACAAAGAATTCGCTTCCAACGAAATGACTCCAGAGCACAGAAAACAAGCTTCAAATGAAATTACCCCAGAACACAAAAAATTCGCTTCCAACGAAATCACCCTAGAACATTAAAAATTCGCTTCCTTCAAAATCACCACAGAAGATAAAAAAATTCGATTCCAACCAAATCACCCCAGAGCTCAAAAAATTCACTTTTACGAAATTACCCTAGAACATAAAAAATTCGCTTTCAACGAAATCACCCGCGAACACAAAATATTCGCTTCCTACGAAATCACCCGAGAGCACAAAAAATTCGCTGCCAACGAAATACTCCAGAGCACAGAAAACACGCTTCCAACGAAATGACCCCATACTTCAAAAATTTGCTTCCATCGAAATCACCCCAGAACACAAAGAATTCGCTTGCAACGAAATCTTCTGAGCACACATATATTCGCTTCCACAGAAATCATCGCAGAGCACCAAAAAATTCGCTTCCAACGAAATCTCCCTAGAACACAAAAAATTCCCTTTCAACGAAATCACCCGAGAACACAAAAAATTCCCTTTCAACGAAATCACCTAAGAACACAAATAATTCGCTTGCAATGAAATCTCCTAAGAACACAAATATTCGCTTCAAACAAATTCACCCCAGAGCAAAAAAAATTCCCTTCCAACGAAATGACTCCAGAGCAAAGAAAACATGCTTCAAAAGAAATGACCCCATACTTCAAAAATTTACTTCCATCCAAAAAACCGGAGAACACAAAAAATTCGCTTGCAACGAAATCTTCTGAGAACACAAATATTCGCTGCCAAAGGAATCACCCGAGAACACAAAAAATTTGCTAGCAATGAAATCTCCTGAGAAGAAAATATTCGCTTCCAAGGAAATCACCGCAGAGCACAAAAAATTCGCTTTCATCGAAATGACTCCAGAGCACAGAAAACATGCTTCCAACGCAATGACCACATACTTCAAAAAATTTGCTTCCATCGAAATCACCCCAGAACACAAAAAATTCACTTCCAACGAAATCTCCTGAGAACACAAATATTCGCTTACAAAGAAATCGCCGCAGAGCACAAAAAATTCGATTCCAAAGAAATGCCTCCAGAGCACAGAAAACACGCTTCCAATGAAATGACCCCCTACTTCAAAAATTTGCTTCCATCGAAAAGACCGTAACACAAAAAATTCTCTTTTAAAGATATTACCCCAGAAGACAAAAAAAATCTTTTCCCAGGAAATCTCCTGAGAACACCAATATTCACTTCCAAAGATATCATCCCAGATTAGAAAAAAATTGCTTCCAATTAAATCACCCTAGAACACAAAAATTCCCTTTCAACGAAATCACCTGAGAACACAAAAAATTCGCTTCCAACGAAATCACCACAGAGCATAAAAATTCGCTTCCAAAGAAATGACTCCAGAGCACAGAAAACATAATTCCAATGAAATGACCCCATATTTCAAAAATTCGCTTCCATCGAAATCCCCAGAGAACACAAATTTCGCTTCCAACGAAATCACCGCAGAGCACAAAAAAATCGCTTCCAACGAAATGACTCCAGAGCACAGAAAACAAGCTTCAAATGAAATTACCCTAGAACATTAAAAATTCGCTTCCATCGAAATCACCACAGAAGACAAAAAATTCACTTCCAACCAAATCACCCCAGAGCTCAAAAAATTCGCTTTTACGAAATTACCCTAGAACATAAAAAATTCGCTTTCAACGAAATCACCCGAGAACACAAAATATTCGCTTCCAAAGAAATCACCGCAGAGCCCAAAAAATTCGCTGCCAACGAAATGACTCCAGAGTACAGAAAACACGCTTCCAACGAAATGATCCCATACTTCAAAAATTTGCTTCCATCGAAATTACCCAAGAACACCAAAAATTCGCTTCCAACGAAATTACCCCAGAACACAAAAAATTCGCTTGCAAAGAAATCTCCTGAGAAGACAAATATTCGCTTCCAAAGAAATTACCCCAGAACACAAAAATTCGCCTCCAAGGAAATCACCCCAGAACACAAAAAATTTGCTTCCAAAGAAATGACTCCAGAGCACAGAAAACACGCTTCCAATGAAATCACCCCATACTTCAGAAAAATTCACTTCCAACTAAATTGCCCCAGAACACAAAAAATTCGCTTCCAACGAAATCAACCCAGAACACAAAAAATTTGCTTCCATCGAAATCACCCGAGAACAGAAAAAGTTCGCTTCTAACGAAATCACCCGGGAACACAAATATTAGCTTCCAATGAAATCACCCTAAAACCAAACAATTCTTTTCCAACGAAATCTCCTGAGAACACAAATATTCGCTTCCAAAGAAATCACCCCAGAGCACCAAAAATTCGCTTCCAACGAAATAATCCCTAAGGAAAAAAATTTCACTTTCAACGAATTCACCTGAGAACACAAAAAATTCGTGTCCAATGAAATCAACCCAGAACACAAAAAATTCGCATCCAAAGAAATCACTCAGAACACAAAAATTTCCCTTCCAACGAAATGACTCCAAAACACAGAAAACACGCTTCCAATGAAATCACCCCAGAGCACAAAAAATTCGCTTCCAACAAAATCAACCTAGAACACAAAAAATTTGCTTCTATCCAAATCACCTGAGAACAGAAAAAATTTGCTTCCAAAGAAATTAACCCAGAATACAAAAAATTCGCTTCCATCGAAATCCCCGCAGAGCACAAAAAAAAAATGCTTAGAAAGAAATCACCCTAGAACACAAAAAATTCGCTTCCAACAAAATCACCCCAGAACACAAAAAAATTGCTTCCAAAGAAATGACTCCAATGCACAGAAAACACGTTTCCAACGAAATCACCCCGTAATTCAAAAAAATTCGCTTTCAAAAAATTGCCCCAGAACACAAAAAATTCTCTTTCAACGAAATCAACCCAGAACACAAAATATTCGCTTCCATCAAAATCACCCCAGAACACAAAAAAATTCGCTTGCAAAGAAATGTCCTGAGAAGACAAATATTCGCTTCCAAAGAAATCACCCCAGAGCACAAAAAATTCGCTTCCAACAAAATCACACCAAGCACAAAAAATTCGCTTTCAACGAAATGAGCCCATACTTCAAAAATTTGCTTCCATCGAAATCACCTAAGAACACAAAAAATTCGCTTCCAACGAAATCACCCCAGAACACAAAAAATTTGATTCCAAAGAAATGACTCCAGAGCACAGAAAACACGCTTTTAATGAAATCACCCCATACTTCAAAAAAAATTCACTTCCAACTAAATTGCCCCAGAACACAAAAAATTCGCTTCCAACGAAATCAACCCAGAACACTAAAAATTTGCTTCCATCGAAATCACCCGAGAACAGAAAAAATTCGTTTCTAACGAAATTACCCGGGAACACAAATATTAGCTTCCAATGAAATCACCCTAAAGCACAAAAAATTCGCTTCCAACGAAATCTCCTGAGAACACAAATATTCCCTTCCAAAGAAATCAACCCAGAGCACAAAAAATTCGTTTCCAACGAATTTACGAAAGGCAAAAAAAAAAAAAAAAATTCACTTTCAACGAAATCACCTGAGAACACAAAAAATTCGTGTCCAAACAAATCAACCCAGAACACAAAAAATTCGCATCCAAAGAAATCACACAGAACATAAAAATTTCCCTTCCAACGAAATGACTCCAAAACACAGAAAACATGCTTCCAATGAAATCACCCAAGAGCACAAAAAATTCGCTTCCAACAAAATCAACCCAGAACACAAAAAAATGAGCTTCTATCCAAATCACCCGAGAACAGAAAAAATATGCTTCCAAAGAAATTACCCCAGAATAGATAAATTTACTTCCACCCAAATCAAGCCTGAGCACAAAAAATTCCCTTCCAAAAAAATCACCCGAGAACACAAATATTGGCTTCCAACGAAATTACCCCAGAACGGAAAATTTTTCCTTCCATTGAAATCACCCAGAACACAAAAAAATTCGCTTCCAAAGAAATTCCCGCAGAGCACAAAAAAATTGCTTCCAAAGAAATCACCCTAGAACACAAAAAATTCGCTTCCAACAAAATCACCCCAGAACACAAAAAATTTGCTTCCAAGGAAATGACTCCAATGTACAGAAAACATGCTTCCAACGAAATCACCCCAAAACACAAAAAATTTGCTTCCAACGTACTTACCCCAGAACACAAAAAATTCGCTTCCAACGACATCTACCCAGAACACAAGAAATTCGGGACCACCGAAATCACCAAGAACACAAAAAAATTCGCTTCCAATGAAATTACCCATACTTCAAAAATTTGCTTCCATCGAAATCACCTTAAAACACAAAAAATTAGCTTCCAACTAAAATACCCCAGAACACAAGAAATTCGCTTCCAACGAAATCACACCAAAGCACAAAAAATTCGCTTCCAACGAAATTACAACAGAACACAAAAAATTCGCTTCCAAAGAAATCACCCCAGAACACAAAAAATTCGCTTCCAAAGAAACGACTCCAGAGCACAGAAAACACGCTACAAACGAAATGACCCCATACTTCAAAAATTTGCTTCGATCAAAAAAACCGGAGAACACAAAAAATTCTCTTCCAACGATATTACCCCAGAATACAAATAATTCTTTTCCAACGAAATCTCCTGAGAACACAAATATTTGCTTCCAAAAATATCATCCCAGAGCACAAAATATTTGCTTCCAACGAAATCACCCTAGAACGCAAAAATTCCCTTTCAACGAAATCACGCGAGAACACAAAAAATTCGCTTCCAACGAAATCACCCCAGAGCACAAAAAATTCGCTTCCAACGAAGTGACTCCAGAGCACAGAAAACATGCTTCCAACGAAATGACCCCGTATTGCAAAAATTTGCTTCCATCGAAAAAACCGGAGAACAGAAAAAATTCTCTTCCAACGATATTACCCCAGAAGACAAAAAATTCGCTTCCAATGAAATCACCTGGGAACACAAATATTCGATTTCAATGAAATCACCAGAGAACACAAAAAATTTGCTTCCATAGAAATCACCCCAGAGCACAAAAAATTGGCTTCCAACAAATGACTCCAGAGCAATGAAAACATGCTTCCAACGAAAGACCCCCTACTTCAAAAATTTGCTTCAATTGAAAAAACCAGAGAACACAAAATATTTGCTTCCAACAAAATCACCCCAGAGCACAAAAAATTTGCTTCCAAAGAAATGACTCCAGAGCACAGAAAACACGCTTCCAACTAAAGCCCTCCTGAGCACAAAAAATTTGCTTCCAACAAAATCACCCTAAAACATAAAAAATTCGCTTTCAACGAAATCACCTGAGAACACAAAAAATTCGCTTCCAAAGAAATGACTCCAGAGCACAGAAAACATGCTTCCAATGAAATGACCCCAGAGAACAAAAATTTCGCTTCCATCGAAATCACCACAAAACACAAAAATTCACATCCAATAAAAAGACTCCAGAGCACAGAAAACACGCTTCCAACGAAATGACCCCCTATTTCAAAAATTTGCTTCATTCGAAAAAACCGGAGACACAAAGAATTCGCCTCCAACGAAATTACCCCAGAACACAAAAAATTTGCTTCCAAAAAATTACTCTAGAGAACAGAAAACACCCTACCAACGAAAGAACCCCATACTTCAAAAAAATTCGCTTCCAACAAAATCACCCCAGAACACAAAAAATTTGCTTCCAAAAAATTACTCTAGAGAACAGAAAACACCCTACCAACGAAAGAACCCCATACTTCAAAAAAATTCGCTTCCAACAAAATCACCCCAGAACAAAATCTTTTTCTTTCAACTAAATCACCCCAGAGCACAAAAAATTCGATTAAAACAAAATTACCCCAGAACACAAGAAATACTCTTCCAAGAAAATCGCCCCAGAGCACAAAAAATTCGTTTCCAACGAAATCACCCTGGAACACAAAAAATTGGCTTTCAACAAAATCACCCGAGAACACAAAAAATTTGCTTCCAATGAAATTACCCCAGAACACAAAAAATTCGCTTCCAACGAAATCAACCCAGAGCACAAAAAATTTGCTTCCAACGAAATGACTCCATAGCTAGAAAACACGATTTGAACGAAATGACCCCCTACTTCAAACATTTGCTTCCATTAAATCACCCGAGAACACAAAAAATTCGCTTCCAACGAAATCACCCCAGAACGTAAAACATTCGCTTCCAACGAAATGACTCCTGAGCACAGAAAACACGCTTCTAACGAAATCACCCCATACTTAAAAATATTCTCGTCCAACGAAATTATCCCAGAGCAGAAAACATTTGCTTCCAACGAAATCACCCCAAAGCACAAAAAATTCGCTTCCAACGAAATCACCCTAAAGCACAAAAAATTCGATATCAACAAAATCATCCTAGAACACAAAAAATTCCCTTTCAACGAAATTACACCAGGAGAGAAAAAATTTGCTTCTATCGTAGTCACCACAGGGGACGAAATATTCGTTCCCAATGTAATCACACCAGAACACAAAAAATTCGCTTCCAACGAAATCATGCTAGAACACAAAAAATTATCTTTTTCAACGAAATCACCCGAGAACACAAAAAATTCGCTTCCAATGAAATCACCCCAGAGCACAAAAAATTCGCTTGCAATGAAATCTCCTGAGAACATAAATGTTCGCTTCCAACGAAAGGACTCCAGAGCACAGAAAACACGCTTCCAACGAAATCACCACAAAACACAAAACATTCTCTTCCAACGTAATTACATCAGAACACAAACATTCGCTTCCAAAGTTATAATCCCAGAGCACAAAAAATTCGCTTCCAACGAAATTACCCCAGAACACAAAAAATTCGTTTCAACGAAATCTCCTGAGAACACAAATATTCGCTTCCAAAGAAATCATCCCAGAGCACAAAAAAAATTCGCTTCCTACGAAATCAACCAAGAACACATAAAATTCCCTTTCAACGAAATCATCCGATAACACAAAAAATTCATATCCAGCGAAATTATCACAGAACAGAAAAAATACTCTTCCATCGAAAATTAGCTTTCAATGAAATCACCCCAGAGCACAAAAAATTCCCTTCGAACGAAATGACTCCAGAGCACATAAAACACGTTTCCAACGAAATGACACCCTACTTAAAAAATTTGCTTCCATCGAAAAACCGAACATAAAAAATTTGCTTCCCACGAAATTACCCCAGAACACAAAAAATTCGCTTGCAACGAAATCTTCTGAGAACACATATATTTGCTTCCAACAAAATCACCCCAGAGCACAAAAAATTCCCTTCGAACGAAATGACTCCAGAGCACAGAAAACACGCTTCCAACGAAATGACCCCCTAACTCCAAAATTTGCTTCCATCGAAAAAACCGGAGAACATAAAAAATTTGCTTCCAACGAAATGACTCCAGAGCACAGAAAACACGCTTCCAATGAAATGAACCTGAAAACAAAAATTTCGCTTCCAACGAAATCACCCTAGAACATAAAAAATTCGCTTCCATCGAAATCACCGCAAAACACAAAAATTCACCTCCAACGAAAAGACTCCAAAGCACAGAAAACATGCTTCCAACGAAATGACCCCCTACTTGAAAAATTTTCTTCCATCGAAAAAACCAGCTAACACAAAAAATTAGCTTCCAATGAAATTACCCCAAAACACAAAAAAATAGCTTGCAACGAAATCTCCTGAGAAAACAAATATTCGCTTCCGACGAAAACCGAAGAACACAAAAAATTCGCATCCAAAAAAATTAACCCAGAATAGAAAAAAATTACTTCCAACCGAATCAACCCAGAGCGCAAAAAATTCCCTTCCAACAAAATCACCCAAGAACACAAATATTTGCTAACACCGAAATTACCCCAGAACAGAAAAAATTTGCTTCCATCGAAATCACCCCAGAACACAAAAATTTCGCTTCCATCGAAATCACCCCAGAACACAAAACTTTGCTTCCAAAGAAATCACCCCAGAACACAAAAATTCGCTTCCAACAAAATCACCCCAGAACACAAAAAATTTGCTCCCAAAGAAATCACCGCAGAACACAAAAATTTCGCTTCCAAAGAAATGACTCCAGAACACAGAAAAAACGCTACCAACAAAATCACTTGAGAAAACAAAAAATTCGCTTCCAACGAAATCATCCTAGAACACAAAAAATTCGCATCCAACGAAATGACTCCAGAGAACAGAAAACACACTTCCAATGAAATGACCCCAGAAAACAAATATTTCGCTTCCATCGAAATCACTGCAAACCACAAAAATTCACATCGAACGAAAAGACTCCAGAACAAAGAAAAAATGCTACCAACGAAATCACCTGAGAACACAAAAAATTCGCTTCCAAAGAAATCATCCTAGAACACAAAAAATTCACATCCAACGAAATGACTCCAGATCACAGAAAACACGCTTCCAGTGAAATGACCCTAGAAAACAAAAATTTCGCTTCCATCGAAATCACCGCAAAACACTAAAATTCACGTCCAACGAAAAGACTCCAGAACACGTAAAAAAACACGCTTCCAACGAAATGACCCCCTATTTCAAAAATTTGCTTCATTCGAAAAAACCGGAGACACAAAGAATTCGCCTTCCACGAAATCACCCCAGAACACAAAAAATTTGCTTCCAACGATATTACCCCAGAAGAAAAAAAATTTGCTTCCAACGAAATCTCCTAAGAACACAAATATTCGCTTCCAAAGAAATCACCCTTAGCACAAAAAATTTGCTTCCAAAGAAATCACCCCAGAGTACAAAAATTCCCTTCCAACAAAATCACCCAAGAACACAAATATTGGCTTCCTTTGAAATCACCCCAGAACACAAAAATTTCTCTTGCAACGAAATGACTCCAGAGCACAGAAAACACGCTTGCAACGAAATGACCCCCTACTTCAAAAATTTCCTTTAATTAAAAAAACCGGAGAACACAAAAAATTCTCTTCCAACGATATTACCCCAGAAGACAAAAAATTCTTTTCCAATGAAATCTCCTGAAAACACAAATATTCGTTTCCAAAGATATCATCCCAGAGCACAAAAAAATTCGCTTCCAACAAAATCACCCGATGACACAAAAAATTCAAGTCCAACGAAATTATCACAGAACAGAAAAATTTGCTTTCATCGAAATCACCCCATAATACAAAAAATTTGCTTCCAACCAAATCATGCTAGAACACAAAAAATTAGCTTTTTCAACGAAATCACCCGAGAACACAAAAAATTCACTTGCAATGAAATCACCCGAGAGCACAAAAAATTCCCTTGAAAGGAAATGACTCCAGAGCACAGAAAACACGCTTCCAACGAAATGACCCCCTACTTCAAAAATTTGTTTTCATCGAAATCACCTGAGAACACAAAAAATTCACTTCCAACGAAATCACCTCAGAACACAAAAAATTCGCTTGCAACGAAATCTCCTGAGAACACAAATACTCGCTTCCAGCGAAATCACACCAAAGCACAAAAAATTCGCATCCAACGAAGTGACTCCAGAGCACAGAAAACACGCTTGCAACGAAATGACCCCCTACTTCAAAAATTTGCTTCCAGCGAATAAACCGGAGAACACAAAAAATTCTCTTCCAACGAGATTACCCCAGAAGACAAAAAATTCTTTTCCAATGAAATCTCCTGAGAACACAAATATTCGCTTCCAAAGAAATCATCCCAGAGTACAAAAAAATTCGCTTCCAACGAAAGCACCCGATAACACAAAAAATTCACGTCCAACGAAATTATCACAGAACAGAAAAAAATTTGCTTCCATCGAAATCACCCCAGAATAAAAAAAAATTTGCTTGCAACGAAATCACGCTAGAACACAAAAAAATTAGCTTTTTCAACGAAATCACCCGAAAACACAAAATTTCCTTTCAAAGAAATCACGTGAGAACACAAAAAATTCGCTTCCAATGAAATCACCCCAGAACACAAAAAATTCGCTTGCAATGAAATCTCCTGAGAACACAAAAATTCGCTTCCAACGAAATCGTCCCAGAGCACAAAAAATTCGCTTCCAACGAAATTACCCTAGAACACAAAAATTTTCTTTCAATGAAATCACCCAAGAACACAAAAAATTCGCTTCCAATGAAAACACCATAGAACAAAAAAAAAATAGCTTCCATCGAAATCACCACAGAAGACAAAAAATTCTCTTCCAATGATATTACCCCAGAAGACAAAAACTTCTTTTCAAACGAAATCTCGTGAGAACACAAATATTCGCTTCCAAAGATATCATCCCAGAGCACAAAAAATTCCCTTCGAACGAAATCACCCAAGAGCACGAAAAATTCGCTTCCAAAGAAATGACTCCAGAGCACAGAAAATACGCTTCCAATGATATGACCCCATACTTCAAAAATTTGCTTCCATCGAAATCACCCCTGAACACAAAAAATTAGCTGCCAACGAAATCACCCTAGAACACAAATATTCCCTTTCAACGAAATCACCCGAGAACACAAAAAAATCGCTTCCAACGAAATGACTCCAGAGCACAGAAAATTCGCTTCCAAAGAATTCACCCTAGAACACAAAAAATTTCCTTTCAACAAAATCACCTGAGAACACAAAAAAGTCACGTCCAACGAAATTACCACAGAACAGAAAAAATTTGCATCCATCGAAATCACCCGAGAACACAAAAAATTCTCTTCCAAAGAAATTACGCTAGAACCCAAAAAATTAGCGTTCAATGAAATCACCCTTGAGCACGAAAAATTCTCTTCCAACGAAATGACTCCAGAGCACATAAAACACGAATCCAACGAAATGACCCCCTACTTAAAAAATTTGCTTCCATCGAAAAACCGGAGAACATAAAAAATTCGCTTTCAAATAAATTACCCCAGAACACAAAAAATTCGCTTGCAACGAAATTTTCTGAGAACACATATATTCGCTTCCAACGAAATCACCCCAGAACAAAAAAATTCGCTTGCAACGAAAATTTCTGAGAACACAAATATTCGCTTCCAACGAAATTACCCCAGAACACAAAAAATTCGCTTGCAACGAAATTTTCTGAGAACACAAAAATTTGCTTCCGACGAAATCACACCAGAACACAAAAAATTCGCTTCCAACGAAATTACTCCAGAGCACAGAAAACATGCTTTCAACAAAATGATCTCATACTTCAAAAATTTGCTTCCATCGAAATCACCAGAGAACACAAAAAATTCGCTTGCAACGAAATTTTCTGAGAACACATATATTCGCTTCCAACGAAATCACCCCAGAACAAAAAAATTCGCTTGCAACGAAAATTTCTGAGAACACAAATATTCGCTTCCAACGAAATTACCCCAGAACACAAAAAATTCGCTTGCAACGAAATTTTCTGAGAACACAAAAATTTGCTTCCGACGAAATCACACCAGAACACAAAAAATTCGCTTCCAACGAAATTACTCCAGAGCACAGAAAACATGCTTTCAACAAAATGATCTCATACTTCAAAAATTTGCTTCCATCGAAATCACCAGAGAACACAAAAAATTCGCTTCCAACGAAATGACTCCAGAGCACAGAAAACACGCTTCAAACGAAATGACTCCCTACTTAAAAAATTCGCTTCCATCGAAAAAACCGGAGAACACAAAAATACGCTTCCAACGAAATTACCCCAGAACACAAAAAATTCGCTTGCAACGAAATCTCCTGAGAACACAAATATTCGCTTCCAAAGAAATCACCCCAGAGCACAAAAAATTCGCTTTCAACGAAATCTTCTGAGGACACATATATTCGCTTCCAACGAAAGCACCCGATAACACAAAAAATTCACGTCCAACGAAATTATCACAGAACAGAAAAAAATTTGCTTCCATCGAAATCACCCCAGAATAAAAAAAAATTTGCTTGCAACGAACTCACGCCACAACACAAAAAATTAGCTTTTTCAAATAAATCACCCGAAAACACAAAATTTCCTTTCAAAGAAATCACCCGAGAACACAAAAAATTCGCTTCCAATGAAATCACCCCAGAACACAAAAAATTCGCTTGCAATGAAATCTCCTGAGAACACAAATATACGCTTCCAACGAAATCGTCCCAGAGCACAAAAAATTCGCTTCCAATGAAATCACCCTAGAACGCAAAAATCCCCTTTCAATGAAATCACCCGAGAACACAAAAAAATTGCTTCCTACGAAATCACTCCAGAGCACAAAATATTCCCTTCCAACGAAAGGACTCCAGAGCACAGAAAACACGATTCCAACGAAATGTCCCCCATTTCATATATTTGCTTCCATCGAAATCACCCGAGAACACAAAAAATTCGCTTCCAACGAAATTACCCCCGAAGACAAAAATTTCTTTTCCAATGAAACCTCCTGAGAACACAAATATTCGCTTCCAACGAACTCACCCCAGAGCACAAAAAATTCGCTTCCAAAGAAATCACCCTAGAATAAAAAAATTCGCTTTCAACGATATCACCTGAGAACACAAAAAATTCGCTTCCAAAGAAATTACCCCATAACACAAAAAATTCGCCTGCAACGAAATCGTCTGAGAACACATATAATCGCTTCCAACGAAATCACCCCAGAACACAAAAAATTCGCTTCCAATGAAATGACTCCAGAGCACAGAAAACACGCTTCCAATGAAATGACCCCCTATTTCAATAATTTGCTTCCATTGAAAAAACCGGAGAACACAAAAAATTTGCTTCCAACGAATTTAACCCAGAACACAAAAAATAGGCTTCAAATGAAATGACTCCAGAGCAAAGAAAACGAGCTTCCAACGAAATGATCCCATACTTCAAAAATTTGCTTCCATTGAAATCACCCGAGAACACAAAAAATTCCCTTCCAACGAAAGGACTCCAGAGCACAGAAAACACGATTCCAACGAAATGACCCCCTATTTCAAATATGTGTTTCCATCGAAATCACCCGAGAACACAAAAAATTCGCTTCCAACGAAATTACCCCAGAACACAAAAAATTCGCTTGCAATGAAATCTCCTGAGAACACAAATATTCGCTTCCAGCGAAATCACACCAAAGCACAAAAAATTCGCATCCAAAGAAATGACTCCAGAGCACAGAAAACACGCTTGCAACGAAATGACCCCCTAATTCAAAAATTTGCTTCCATCGAATAAACCAGAGAACACAAAAAATTCTCTTCCAACGAGAATACCCAAGAAGACAAAAAATTCTTTTCCAACGAAATCTCCTGAGAACACAAATATTCACTTCCAAAGAAATCATCCCAGAGCACAAAAAATTCGCTTCCAACGAAAGCACCCCAGAGCACGAAAAATTCGCTTCCAAAGAAATGACTCCAGAGCACAGAAAACATGGTTCCAACGATATGACCCCATACTTCAAAAATTTGCTTCCATCGAAATCACCCGAGAACACAAAAAATTCGCTTCCAAAGAAATCATCCCAGAGCACAAAAAATTCGCTTCCAACGAAATCACCATAGAACACAAAAAATTCCCTTTCAACGAAATCACCCGAGAACACAAAAAATTCACGTCCAACAAAATTACCACAGAACAGAAAAAATTTGCTTCCATCGAAATCACCCCAGAGCACAAAAAATTCCCTTCCAACGAAATGACTCCAGAGCACAGAAAACACGATTCCAACGAAATGACCCCCTACTTCAAAAATTTTCTTCCATCGAAAAACCAGAGAACATAAAAAATTCGCTTCCAACGAAATTACCCCAGAACACAAAAAATTCGCTTGCAACGAAATTTTCTGAGAACAAAAATATTCGCTTCCAACGAAATCTCCCCAGAACACAAAAAATTTGCTTCCAACGAAATTACTCCAGAGCACAGAAAACAAGCTTTCCACGAAATGACCCGATATTTCAAAAATGTGCTTCCATCGAAATCACCCAGGAACACAAATAATTCGCTTCCAACAAAATTACCCCAGAACACAAAAAAATTTTCTTCCAACGAAATCTCCTGAAAACACAAATATTCGCTTCCAAACAAATCATTCCAGAGTACAAAATTATTCGCTTCCAACAAAATCACCCTCTAACACAAAAAATTCCCTTTTGACGAAATCACCTGGGAACACAAACGATTCACATCCAACAAAATTACCATAGAACAGAAAAAATTTGCTTCCATCGAAATCACCCAGGAACACAAAAAATTCGCTTCCAAGGAAATCATGCTAGAACACAGAAAATCAGTTTTCAACGAAATCACCCAAGAACACAAAAAATTCGCTTCCAACGAAATCACTCCAGAGCACGAAAAAATTCACTTCCAAAGTAATCAACCCAGAACACAAAAAATTCTCTTCCAAACAAGTGACTCCAGAGCACAGAAAACACGCTTCCAACAAAATGACCCCCTACATCAAAAATTTGCTTCCATCAAAAAAACCGGAGAACATAAAAAATTCTATTCAAACGATATTACCCCAGAAGACAAAAAATTCTTTTCCAACGAAATCTCCTGAGAACACAAATATTCCCTTCCAAAGATATGATCCCAGAGTACGAAAAATTCGCTTCCAAAGAAATTACCCTAGAACACAAAAAATTCGCTTGCAATGAAATCTCCTGTGAACACAAATATTCGCTTCCAACAAAATCACCCAAGAGCACGAAAAATTTGCCTGCAACGAAATCTCCTTAGAACACCAATATTCGCTTCCAACTAAATCACCCGAGAACACAAAAAATTCGCTTCCAACGAAATCACCGTAGAACATAAAAAATTCGCTTCCATCGAAATCACCCCAGAACACAAAAAATTTGCTTCCAATGAATTTATCCCAGAACACAAAAAATTCCCTTTCAACGATATCACCCAAGAACACAAAAAATTCCCTTCCAACGAAATCACCGCAGAACACAAAAAATTTGCTTGCAACAAAATCTCCTGAGAACACAAATATTTGCTTCCAACAAAATGACCTCAGAGCACTAAAAATTCGCTTCCAACGAAATGACTCCAGAGCACAGAAAACATACTTCCAACGAAATGACCTCCTATTTCAAAAATTTGCTTCCATCAAAAAGACCCGAGAACACAAAAACTTCGCTTCCAACGAAATCACCGTAGAACATAAAAAATTCGCTTCCATCGAAATCACCACAGAAGACAAAAAATTTGCTTCCAACCAAAGCACCCCAGAGCAGAAGAAATTCACTTCCATCGAAATCACCCGAGAACACAAAAAATTCGCTTCCAAATAAAATACCCCAGAACACAAAAAAATCGCTTCCAACGAAATCTCCTGGGAACACAAATATTCGCTTCCAAAGAAATCATCCCAGAGCACAAAAAAATCGCTTCCAACGAAATCACCCTAGAACACAAAAAAATTCCCTTTCAACGAAATCACCGGAGAACACAAAAAATTCACGTCCAACGAAATTACCACAGAAGAGAAAATATTTGCTTCCATCGAAATAACCCAACAACACAAAAAATTCGCTTCCAATGAAATCATGCTAGAACACAAAAAATTCGCTTCCAAAGAAATCAGCCCAAAGCACAAAAAATTCCGTTCCAACGAAATTACTCCAAAGCATAGAAAACAAGCTTCCAACGAAATGACCCCCTACTTCAAAAATTTGCTTCCATCGAAAAAACCTGAGAACTCAAAAAATTCGCTTGCAAGGAAATCGTCTGAGAACACAAATATTCGCTTCCAACAAAATGACTCCAGAGCATAGAAAACACGCTTCGAACGAAATGATACCATACTTCAAAAATTTGCTTCCATTGAAATGACCCGAGAACACAAAAAATTGCTTCCAACGAAATTACCCCAGAACACTAAAAATTTGCTTCCATGAAATCACCCCAAAACACAAAAAATTCGCTTCCAACGAAATGACTCCAGAGCATAGAAAACACACTTCCAACCAAATGAACCCCTGATTCAAAAATTTGCTTCCATTGAAAAAAACAGAGAAAACAAAAAATTCGCTTCCAACGAAATCTTCTGAGAACACGAATATTCGCTTCCAACGAAATCACCCCAGAACACAAAAAATTCGCTTTTAAACGGAATGACTCCAGAGCACAGAATACACGCTCCCAAAGAAATGATCCCATACTTCAAAAATTTGCTTCCATTGAAATCACCTGGGAACACAAAAAATTTGCTTTCAACGAAATCACCCCAGAACACAAAAAATTTGCTTCCAACGAAATCACACCAGAACACAAAAAATTCTCTTCCAACAAAATGACCCCAGACACAAAAAAATCGCTTCTATCGAAATTACCCCAGAACTCACAAAATTCGCTTCCAACGAAATCACCCCAGAACACAAAAAAATCGCTTCCAACGAAATCACTCCAGAGCACCAAAATTCTCTTCCAACCAAGTGACACCAGAGCACAGAAAACACGCTTCCAACAAATTGACCCCCTACTTCAAAAATTGGCTTCCATCGAGAAAACCGGAGAACACAAAAAATTTGCTTCCAACAAAATTTCCACAAAACACAAAAAATTCGCTTCCAACGAAATCACCCCAGAACACAAAAAATACGCTTCCAACGAAATGACTCCAGAGCACAGAAAACAGGCTTCCAAAGAGATGACCCCAGAACACAAAAAATTCCCTTTCAACGAAATCACCCGAGAACACAAAAAATTCACTTCCAATGTAATCACCACAGATACAAAATATTCGCTTCCAACGAAATGACTCCAGAGCACAGAAAACATGCTTCCAACGAAATGACACACTATTTCAAAATTTGCTTCCATCGAAAAGACCAGAGAACACAAAAAATTCTCTTCCAACGATATTACCCCAGAAGACAAAAAATTCTTTTCCAACGAAAACTCCTGAGAACACAAATATTTGCTTCCAAAGATATCATCCCAGAGTACAAAAAATTCCCTTTCAACGAAATCACCCTAGAACACAAAAATTTCGCTTCCAATGAAATGACTCCAGTGCACAGAAAACAATATACCAATGAAATGACCCGAGAACACAAAAAATTCGCTTCCAAAGAAATCACTGTAGAACATAAAAAATTCGATTTCAACGAAATCACCCAAGAATAGAAAAAATTCGCTTCCAACGAATTCACCCCAGAGCACAAAATATTCACTGCCAAAGAAATGACTCCAGAGCACAGAACACACGCTTCCAACGAAATGACCCTCTACTTAAAAAATTTGCTTCCATCGAAAAAACCGGAGAACACAAAAAATTCGCTTCCAACGAAATTACCCCAGAACACAAAAAATTTGCTTGCAACGAAATATCCTGAGAACACAAATATTAGCTTCCAATCAAATCACCCCAGAGCACAAAAAATTCGCTTCCAACGAAATCACCCCAGAACACAAAAAATTCGCTTCCAACGAAATGACTCCAGAGCACAGAAAGCACACCTCCAACGAAATGACCCCCTGCTTCAAAAATTTGCTTCCATCAAAAAAACAGGAGAAAACCAAAAATTCACATCCAACCAAATTACCACAGAATAGAAAAAAATTGCTTCCATCGAAATCACCACAGAACACAAAAAATTGGCTTCCAACAAAATCACCCTAGAAGACAAAAAATTCCCTTTCAACGAAATCACACAAGAACACAAAAAATTCGCATCCAACGAAATCAGCCCAAAGCACAAAAAATTCCTTTCCAACGAAATTACTCCAGAGCACAGAAAACGAGCTTCCAACGAAATGACACCCTACTTCAAAAATTTGCTTCCATCGAAAAAACCGGAGAACACAAAAAATTCGCTTGCAAAGAAATGGTCTGAGAACACAAATATTCGCTTCCAACGAAATGACTCCAGAGCACAGAAAACACGCTTCGAACGAAATGATACCATACTTCAAAAATTTGCTTCCATTGAAATGACCCGAGAACACATAAAATTCACTTCCAACGAAATTACCCCAGAACACAAAAAATTTGCTTCCAACGAAATGACCCCAGAACACAAAAAATTCGCTTCCAACGAAATTACCCCAGAACACAAAAAATTTGCTTCCATGAAATCACCCCAGAACACAAAAAATTCGCTTCCAACGAAATGACTCCATAGCACAGAAAACACACTTCCAATGAAATGACCCCCTGCTTCAAAAATTTGCTTCCATCGAAAAAACCGGAGAAAACAAAAAATTCGCTTCCACGAAATCACCCCAGAATACAAAAAATTCGCTTTTAAACGGAATGACTCCAGAGCACAGAAAACACGCTTCGAACGAAATGATACCATACTTCAAAAATTTGTTTCCGTTGATATCATCTGAGAACACAAAAAATTTGCTTCCAACGAAATGACCTCCTACTTCAAAAATTTACTTCCATTGAAAAAACCGGAGAACAGAAAAAATTCGCTTGCTACGAAATCTTCTGAGAACACAAATATTCGCTTCCAACTAAATCTCCCCAGAACACAAAATATTCGCTTCCAACGAAATGACTCCAGAGCACAGAAAACACGCTTCGAACGAAATGATACCATACTTCAAAAATTTGTTTCCGTTGAAATCATCTCAGAAAACAAAAAATTCGCTTCCAAAGAAATGACTCCAGAGCACAGAAAACTCGTTTCGAACGAAATGACCCCTTACTTCAAAAATTTGCTTCCATTGAAGAAACCGGAGAACACAAAAAATTCTCTTCCAACGATATTACCCCAGAAGAGAAAAAGTTCTTTTCCAACGAAATCTCCTGAAAACACAAATATTCGCTTCCAAAGATATCATCCCAGAGCACAAAAATTTCGCTTCCAACGAAATCACCCTAGAACACAAAAATTCCCTTTTAAAGAAATCACCCAAGAAAACAAAAAATTCTCTTCCAACGAAATCACCCCAGAGCACAAAAAATTCGCTTCCAACGAAATGACTCCAGAGCACACAAAGCACACCTCCAACGAAATGACCCCCTGCTTCAAAAATTTGCTTCCATCAAAAAAACAGGAGAAAACCAAAAATTCACATCCAACCAAATTACCACAGAACAGAAAAATATTGCTTCCATCGAAATCACCACAGAACACAAAAAATTCGCTTCCAACAAAATCACCCTAGAAGACAAAAAATTCCCTTTCAACGAAATCACACAAGAACACAAAAAATTCGCGTCCAAAGAAATCAGCCCAAAGCACAAAAAATTCCTTTCCAACGAAATTACTCCAGAGCACAGAAAACAGGCTTCCAACGAAATGAAACCCTACTTCAAAAATTTGCTTCCATCGAAAAAAACCGGAGAACACAAAAAAGTCGCTTGCAACGAAATCGTCTGAGAACACAAATATTCGCTTCCAACGAAATGACTCCAGAGCACAGAAAACACGCTTCGAACGAAATGATACCATACTTCAAAAATTTGCTTCCATTGAAATGACCCGAGAACACATAAAATTCACTTCCAACGAAATTACCCCAGAACACAAAAAATTTGCTTCCAACGAAATTACCCCAGAACACAAAAAATTCGCTTCCAACGAAATGACTCCAGAGCACAGAAAAAACGCTTCCAATGAAATGACCCCAGAACACAAAAAATTTGCCTCCAACGAAATCACCCTAGAATATAAAAAATTCACTTCCATCGAAATCACCACAGAAGACAAAAAATTCGCTTCTAACCAAATCACCCCAGAGCACAAAAAATTCGCTTCGAATGAAATCACCCTAGAACATAAAAAATTCCCTTTCAACGAAATCACCCGAGAACACAAAAAATTCGCTTGCAACAAAATCGTCTGAGAACACATATATTCGCTTCCAACGGAATCACACCACAACACAAAAAATTCGCTTCCAACGAACTGACTCCAGAGCACAGAAAACACGTTTCGAACGAAATGATACCATACTTCAAAAATTTGCTTTCATCGAAATCACTCGAGAATACAAAATATTCTCTTCCAACGAAATTACCCCAGAACACAAAAAAATTCGCTTCCAACGAAATCACCCCAGAACAAAAAAAATTTGGTTCCAATGAAATGACTGCAGAGCACAGAAAACACGCTTCCAATGAAAGGACCCCAGAA